>NW_010138037.1:0-8128 GCF_000699245.1 Pterocles gutturalis | reverse complement strand
TATGGCAGGGGGGTTGAAACTAGATGATCACTATGGTCCTTTTCAACCCAGGCCATTCTATGATTCTGATTCTATGACGTGCCCCAGGTTACCCCATCCAAAGGCAGAGTGGTCCCTCTTGGTTTCAAATCCCAGCGTAATCCAGTCACCACACTAGCCATCATTCCTTTATGGAAACTACGCCACCTGGCTCCTTTTCGTGTTGTATTGCCTGACCCTTTGAGTGCACACAACTACATTCAGAGGGGACGCCGAGTAAACGCAGCAGCTCTCCGAGATGGCTCCACCTGGATTCCTTCCCTTAAACCTTACTACACGTAGCCATGGGCTCTAGGGAGCTACACCAGAGAGGTGGAGGAAGAGAAACAAAAATAAGCTCCCATGGCTGTTTTAACACTCTGTGACAGTTACACCCCCTCTGATTCACCACAGTGTTGCTGGCGACCTTCTCCCAAGTCTCCCCATCATCCGTCATAGAATCATAGAATCACAGAATGGTTCGGGTTGGAAGGGACTACGAAGGTCATTGAGTTCCAACCCAGGGACACCTCTCACTAGCCCAGGTTGCTCAAAGCCTCATCCAGCCTGGCCTTGAACCCCTCCAGGGATGGGGCATCCACAGCTTCTCTGGGCAACCTGGGCCACTGCCTCACCCCCCGCACAGGAAAACATTTCTTCCTCACATCTAATCTAAATCTACCCTCTTTCAGTCTTGAGCTTCCCTATGGATCTCCTTTGACCAAGCTCCCTTGGGATGGTGTTAAGGACTTGCATGGCAATGGACAGCCCTGGTTTGTCAGCATCATGGGTTTAAAATACACCCGCCCTCCAAAGCCCATCCTCTCACCATGCCCTCAGTTGCACCAGGACTTTTAGTTGTGGGGTCTAACCTCAACCAGAGGAACTACTTTGGCTTGGAACTATCTGCATCAGGCCCCAAAATTGTTCTTGAGGAGGTTCACAGTCACATTGGTATAAGTGAGGGACCATGAACCACAGGTGTGAGCCATGAGGATGTTCTACAGCTTGTACCACTTCTGAGCCATCAGTCTCCACCCTGGAGGACATGGTGATGGGGATGTGCTGGTGGGAAGGGAGGAACCTATCCAAGTAAGCCCTGCTGTGAGAAACCAGAGTCCAAAACCACCCACTTGTCACAGAGATGTTGTGAAATCCTGGAGCAAGCCATGAGCTTGGCTGCACCATTTCTTCCTCCAAGCGACATAATTCAGGTTTGGCACTCTTGCCTCCTGAACGCTCCACTGCCTGAATCCCAATTCCTGCGTCTCACCAAAATCCATTTTCTAAAACAGGATTTAGGAATCTAAATCATGTAGGGTTGTTTTTTGTTTGTGTTTTGTTTTGTTTTTGTGTTTTTTTTTTAATTCTCCTAAGAGCCAAGTTATTGATGGAAAAAGAAAGAACTCGAAGCTGCAAAGAAAAATCACCTCCACCCTCCACTGTGCATATCTCAGATCAAAACCTCCAAACTACTTTTGCAAAGGGATACCTTCCACACCCCTTTGAGCCATACTGTCCCAGGGAGAGGAACTGCTCTTTGGTTTGTGATTATCTCATATTTATAGCACAGCAGCACCTCAATCCAAGACCAGGACTTGACCCCACCACAGTCCAAAGTAATCCCTGACTATGCAATGACAATAAAGAGGTTATCATGAATTTAAGCCGTTTAAAGAAACAACTTCCAGCCCACACCTATTCTGGTTATTCGTACAGTGGGTGCAGCTCTACAAACAGGGAAACCCACTTTATGAGAAAACCACCCTCTAGAAACATGAACTCATGAGTTTCTGTTAGCTGGGAGAAGGGGCCAAAAGGGCCATTATTTAGAGAAAATGAGTCAGTATTCAGCCGCCTGGAACAGGCTCAGCTCCTGCCACTGTCGAGAGAAGGAAGTGGAGAGGAAGAAATTCTTTACTGTGCAGGGGGTGAGGCAGTGGCCCAGGTTGCCCAGAGAAGCTGTGGATGCCCCATCCCTGGAGGGGTTCAAGGCCAGGCTGGATGAGGCTTTGGGCAACCTGGGCTAGTGGGAGGTGTCCCTGCCCATGGCAGGGGGTGGAACAAGATGAACTTTAAGGTCCTTTCCAACCCAAACCATTCTGTGATTCTTTGAGCATCCAGATGAGGATGTGAAGGGGTCAAAAGATCTCACAGGCTACCTGTGCTCTGCTCCTGGGCACTGCCAACACCTAAAGCTTTTGTGTTTCTCAAGGATGCTTTTCATCCTCCTCCGCTTCTCCAAGCACGCCAGTTCAAGACTGGGTTGTCCACAGGGGTGCCTGGGGCATAGCAGGGGGCTGAGCACCGGGTCTCTGCAACTGCACATGGCAGCGAGAGAGCATGCAGGTTGCAGAGAGATGGTCACAAGCATGGGCAGGATGGTCAAAATGGGCAAGGAATTCGTCCCCCCTCATTGCACAGTGTTTCAGCACACACAGCTCTAAAGGATTGAACTGGGTTAAGTGCCTTCGCTTAGCACAAAAATCCCACCCTACCGTGCTTCCCTGCACTGCACATCTCAGTCTGCCTCATAAATAGGGCTTTTTATTCTTTGCAGGGCTTTGGGGCAGTATTTGCGCAGTCTCTGTGTTAAATTACATATATCAGAGGAGAAACGGTGCCATTCCACTTAGTGTCAAATTGTGTCGGGGTTTTATTTCAAAAAGGGACGACTCGGAGAATTTAATGCTCCGTACAAATAATTCAGACGGCATCAGTCGTTTGGCAGCAAGGGAAGGACAAGCCCTTGCCCTGGGGTGTTCACAAAGACAGACGCTGCATTTATTCATCCCAGTTCAACCCACTGATGCTCCCGGACTGGACAGGAGTCCAGGCTCTGCTGAGCGAGGCAAGAAGGAACGATGATGGAGGGATGGAGATGATGGAGGGATGTTCCTTCACAGGTGTAGGTATCCCTCTGCCCCAGCCACATACAAATTATAGGTTTACCATATATTTAAAGGGAATAGAAATGCAGAAGCAAGTATGCCCACAAGATCCAAGGGGAGTACCCTGAAGCTAAGCAAATTCAAACACACACACACACACAAAAACCCCCAGAACCAAACCAAAACAAAAATAAACAAAAACAAAAACCCCAACCAAAAAAAAGCAAATCCTGAAGCGAGGATTGGTCTTTAGAGTAAGTGATCCGGAGCCACGGTGGATTTTCCTCGCCTGGAAAAACAAAACTGGATGGTGCTCAGAGGAGGCAGGTCAAGCTTAGTTCAACAGGGATTTAATTCTCACTGCACAGAAATCAGCCAACACGCTGACAATGGTTCAAATTCACCAGACCAAGGGAACTGCTCCTTTTCTGCTCCAACCACAGAGCCAGTGTGGGTCTGGCTGCCGTCCTCCCACCAACGCTTCCTCCTGTTTGCTTCTTTAAGCACTTCTTGCAGCAGCCAGAGCCAGCCCTTGGTTTTACCATACCTCATGTTTTTATTTTCCTTCTGCAAGAGGCAGCACTGTGCCTGATCAAGTCTTTGCAAGGGCTTCGGCGAAAGGTTCCAGCAGGACTGATCCTGCCCTTAATGCAGACAAATCACCCCAAAATCCCATCATCACTGGGGACTCAAATATTAGAGCCCACAGGCAATGCAGCATCTCCCCAGTTTGCACCAAGATTAAAAGTCTGGGCTGATCCAGGGCGTAACTATCTCTGTACCTGCTCCACAGGCAGAATGTGTCCCTCTGCTACCCCAGAGCCAAATCCTGGAGGATTTGCACCATTCCCTCAGAGGGTACCAGATGCCCAGCGCTCCTTTCTGCAACACCCTCTGCTACCATTATGCTCTTCCCCATCACCAACACATTAATTTCTAGACACTGACGTGAGGTTGCATTAAGAGGCAGGCAAGAATCTAATCCACTGATTTTACTGTTGCTTTTGCACTTAAGGCTGTGTCCTTCTGATGCCGAGGACAGAGCAGGCGGTCTGGCTAATTTCTTATCAAAGGCTGCAGTGAGCAGTACTCATGCCGGGCAGCTTATCCCCCCTTATCCTCATTGGGGCAAAGGGGGAGAGTCCCTTTGGCCCTGGGAGGATCTGGTGAGACCTGGTGGAATGCAGTCAGGGTCAGCATCACGTTCAATGAGAGAACTTTTAAAATAAGTACAAATAATAATAAAAATGATCTTGTCCATCCTTGAAGGGAAGGGGTCGGGTGGGAGAAGCCTGTGAATGGCTTAAAAATGTAAACCCAAGGTCGATTCAGAGGTTGCATTAAAAGGTGACCAAATCCTTTCCTGGCAAGGAGCAACCAGACTGGCAACCAGCTCCAGGCTTTACAGAAAACGGCAGATAAATTAACAGGCAAGTGGCTCATAAATTCCTAAGCTGAGAAACACAAAGATCTGGAAGGACTCCGACTCCTGTGATGGATCTCAGGCAGACGACAGACTCTGCTCGGAGGAGAGCATCCCTCAGTCCATCCAGCAGCACAGAGGAGCCTCAGCATCCTTTGGGCAGCACCAAAATGGGGTGAGACAAGCCAAAAAGCTGCAAAAAGCTGAGCAAAGACATCCTGGGAGCACACGTGCCAGAAGAAGGTCCAGGTGGGGCACCAGAAGGTTATTGCTCCCAGTGACTGTCACCATTTTAATTGCCTCTGTGTGCCTGCTTCAGGTGAGCTCTCAGAGCAAAGAACTGACAGAACTTAACCTCTGTCTTCCCCATTCTCTTCATCCTTGTGTTTTTGCCAGCTTCCCAGCCTGCGCTATACGCTGGGGAAAAGACCTTTTAATGCAGAAACTTGTGGGCAGGCAAGTGCCGGTCCTGCTTTTAGTGAATTAGTTCATTGACTCCTTTCTCCTTCCAGGAAAACCCCCCAGGGACTGATTGTATAACCCTCACTCAGTAAGAGAAAGGAGCTAAGTGCTTAATAACGCAAGGAAAAGGGGACCTGAGAGATGCTCTCCCACCCTGCAACATCTCCACATCCTCCCAATACAACAGCGTTGAAGTCAGGAGACAATGTATATAATGGACAAAACCCCTCTACATGACTCAAGCTGGATATATGTCAGGCTGACGGGGAAGTGGATACTGGAAAATGGTGTTTTCTCAGTTTTTAAAACAAGATTCCTCTTGTCTGGCTGAAAGAGAAAAAAACCAGGGGTGTGAATGAGAGCATCTCTCCCCAGTGCCACAGTGGGGCTGAAAATGCCACGGCCCTGAGATCTCCTGCTTCCCACATCCCTCCCCAAACCACCTAGCCTCTCTGTCTCCTCCAAAACCACTCTGACTCTCAGAATTTCCCCTCTAAATGACATTGCCTTCATCCAGATAAAATAAAAATGCCATTTAGAATCTACCTTTATGCTGGCTAATCAGTGACAACCTCCCTTGACAATTCCTGCAGAGATAACTCGGTGCTTGCAAAAAAATACTGGAGAGACATAAAAATACACAAGAAAGAGGGCAAAACTCTTCCCCTGAAGATGGGAGGGTGAAAACTTCATCCAAAAGAGTTTCTCTGGTGATTGAAATTGAAAAGGGGAGATTGAGATGAGATATTAGGAAGAAATGTTTTCCTGTGCAGGGGGTGAGGCAGTGGCCCAGGGTGCCCAGAGAAGCTGTGGATGCCCCATCCCTGGAGGGGTTCAAGGCCAGGCTGGATGAGGCTTTGGGCAACCTGGGCTAGTGGGAGGTGTCCCTGCCCATGGCAGGGGGGGGTGGAAGTTGATGATCTTTAAGGTCGCTTCCACCCCAAACCATTCTGTGATTCTATGATTTGGGCTTAACCCAAAACACCAGGTTTAATTTCTACTGCAACAGCCAAGTGTCACTGTCAGAACGAGCCACTGGTGCTGCCCTAGCCAGCTCCAAAATCTGCTTTGGCTCAGCAATGAGCAGCCAGTCTCATTTTTAAGTTGGTGCACTAAAAAAACCCACTCTTCTGGACCCCCTTCCCAGCTCAGGCTGATGCTGACTCCCTCCCTCCGGCACACTCCAGCAATTAGCTTTCTGGCTTCGCTGTGCTGCATCCCGAAGACGTCCAGCAAACAACCACTGAAGCCAAAGCCCGATGAGAGGGCTCAAACAGCTGCTCCCTCTGCAAAGATCTGGCATCCAGAGCAAGGCTCAAGGCCAGGGGAAAGCAGGGAGGAAGGGAGGGAGGGAGGACACCCCGCTGGAAAGAATAAAGCTGAGCCCGTGCCAGGAAATGCTGCAACGCCAGATGCAGGAGGAAGTTGAAGCAAAATAGCCTGACTTGGGAAGGGTTATTCATGAGCTGTTCCAGCAAAACCCTTCAGCCTTCTCTTATCCCCTCTGCTCAGAATAAAACCTCAAGCAAGAGGGAGAGCACTGCAGCGATTTTTCTTTTTTTTTTTTTTTTGTTAAAGCAACCTCAGGCTTCAGGAGCATTTGAAGGAGCAGAAAGGATGAAGGCAGGTCCTGGTTGGGAAGGAAAGGATGCACACACGAGGCATGGGCTATTTAGATCTGTACTAGTGCCATGTATATAGATGGGCATGAGATCCTGCCTCTGCCAAAGCTCATTCCCACCACCCCACTGAGTCCACTACAGTTACTTTTCACATATGAGTGTTTTTCCTGGAAAAGTTAGCTCCTATGTATCGCTCCTCTGCATAGACCATAAGTGACAACCCTTCTGAGACAGCAAACAGTTGTTTTTAACAGCTGATGCCTTTTATTTCCACTCCCCGCCCACTCTGCTCTCACAGCAAGGCTTGAGGCACGATAAGCTTTTGCGGTTTATCATGCATTTTCAGCTGAAACTCTCCAAAACAAACCACGGCCACAGCCCTGAGAGATAACAGAGGTGTGTACACACCACCCCCCTCCTGCAGACAGCGTCCCCAGGACTGGCAAAATCTATTTCTAGGTCACGAAGTCCCCAAAACAACACTTGCCAAAAGTTGGGAGTATCACTCTGTTTGTTTTTCCTAAACGAGAATAAAATGTGTTTGCCTAAGGAAAGATTTGCTGGTTGTAATAGAAAGAAGATGCTGGAGGGAGTTACTGTGGCTTAATAACCGTACCGTGCAATTACCGCCCAGGCAGAGCAGTTGACTGGAACTTCATGGACATTTTGGACCCTACTGAACACTGCATTAAATTGGAGAAGCTGCTGGCACTTCCCAGCTCTCTTACAGGCAGCAAGGGGGTGAGATTTATATCGAGATCCCTAACATCCAGATGCACTGTGTTCGCCTTCTTGCAGAAGATGCTGGGACCTTTTGCTGGGCTCTGTCCCTTAGAGAGACGGTATGAATTCAGGCAGGATTGGGTGTAGCAATTAAAAATGTCACTTTGCATTGGCTGGCATGAAGCAGTTGTTCTCCCCAGGAAATTCAGTCCCTTTTGCCAAAATAGACAACTGAAAGGAAAGAACTTGGAGAAGTCCTTTAGAGAAAGAGGTCTCTGGAAACTTCAGCAGTAACCAGGGCACATGTGAGCTCAAATTATTTTTTATGGCAATTTTGTGGTCAGTGCAGGCTAGCAGATGATCCTACCGGACAGCAGCATCAAGGAGTCTGCTACTGCTCAGCATGGGCTCCTTCTGGTGCCAGAACTGCTGGCAAAGTTCCCTTTGTCTGGTGCAGAAGCAACAAAAGAGGGACCATCTCCATGTCTAGTTAAGTGCACAGGACCTTCCTTGCACGTGGGACCCCCATCCAGCACCCATTCCCACTGCAAGCTCATGCCAGAATGAGCCCCTGTTCAACCATCCTCTGCTCATTGCTTTGCCTTTAAAGGTCCCTTCCAAGCCAAACTATTCTATGAACCTGCAGAGCTGGGGGGTTGGAAAGAGCCTGAATTCACTCCATGCTTCAGCAGAGATGGGCTTGGACCTAGCTGAGCATGCCACCATGTAGGTGAAGACCAGGAGGTGCAGAAACCTTGGTGGCTGACCTCATGTCTTCCAAAGCAAGAGTGGATGCCATGTGCCTGAACACCAAGGGCTGCAAGTGAGCTGAAAGCCAGAAACAGAGATGGAGAGAAGCTCTGAGACACAGACGCTCAGCAGAAGATGAGAAAACTTTGCTTCTCTACAACTGGATCCAACCCTCTGTGTTGTAGTTTTACACAACAGCCGGTCACTCATCCTCCCCTGTCCTGGGGATGGGGGAGAGA
>NW_010138036.1:0-7336 GCF_000699245.1 Pterocles gutturalis | reverse complement strand
GGATTCACACTCCATGAAGAGAGAACAGAATAACAGGTATTTTAACACCTCCCTTTCAGTGTGCACACAAAAGTACAGAGTGCACCTTGGCTTTTGCAATGCTAGTAAAAATCGCATAAAATGCAGGACTCCTTCCCATATTTTCATCTCTCCTAATGGAGAAAATTCCACTGTACGTTATTCGTTCTTGTAGGCTTTTTTTCTTTTCCCCCTGTGTGGACTATACGTTCGTTTAGTCAGACCTCTTGGAAGAGAAGCTCCTCATCTTATTTCTCTAAGAAAGAAAGGAAAACTGTAGGGAGGAGGAAAGGGAGGGAAAGCGGAAGTGAGGGAAAAAAAAATTGTATCTCTTACAAGATAATAGAATTTAAATTAATTGTTAATTTAGCAGAGCACTGGTTCTTCAGGGCAATTTGGCTAAAATGACCTGTAAGTTTCATAAGGACAACTGTTTATCTTGTGTTCTGAATGTATTGCACACTGGTCAGCATAGAGTGCAGCATGTTTTTTCATGGGACAAGAGTCCTAGCCTCATCACGTAATACAGCTTCGAGCTGTATCTTTCTTTCTGCTATAATACCTCTCTGATGGAAAAATACTGATCCCTCCCAATCCTGGTGTTGGTGCAAATCCAAATGCATTTGATTTTATTCAGAGGAAACCCTCCAGACCTACGCTTCTGTGACTGGATACAGAATTTGGTTTTGTCATAAACTCATTTTTGGAGGCAAAGTCCATGCTTAAAAAAGCTGGGAAGAGAAGAATTCCCGAGTCCAGTTCAGGGTTGCATTTCCAGTCAGAGTACTACTTTGAACATCCTGAAGCCTGTTCATTGTCCCGTTGAACTGATTGCAGAGCTCTTACAAGTGATGCTTTTGCTTATCTGGCTACAACAGTCCTTTACTCTTTTAATCACTCTATGTGTTAAAGGATTTTTTTTCCTATAATGGTATATAGCAGAACAAAATGTAACTACAGTCACCAAGGCAGGATCCTGAAGTCACTGGTAGATATTACTGAATTGGACAGGGTGGGAGGAGATCTTGTGAGATACCTACAACTTCTCTCCTGTCCAGTACTGGTAAAGTTCAGTTCAACACCAGCTCGAACTGGTTATGGTGAACCAACTGATGGAAATCCAAAATAAGGACTGCTCTGCAAAATGCAGCTTCTGATGAATGGCTGAAGAAGCAGTAACAGTTTTGTCTGGAGAGCGAAGAGACAGAGACACAAGTCTTCCAATATACAGAAGATAGTTTCTGATAAGAAAGTAGTAAACTTCCTTAAAGAGTATAGCTTATTGGAAAAGAAATCAGGAACTAAAACTGGAGTAAGGAAGCTCCATGAAATAAATTAATGAGAAACTTAAGGTATAATTACCCAGAGAGTCTGTGGTATTACTGTTTCTGGAGGAAAGTGGGGAGTCTCGCTGGATGATGTCTCAAAATATCCTCCAGCCTTCTTTTTCACTATAGCAGTTTTTGAAAGTGTTATCTTTTTTTTTTCCTAGAATTAGAACCACAGCTAGTTACAAGAACCTTCCCTAAGACTCAGTAAGGAGTTGCCTGGGGCTTTTTGTAGCAGAAACTTAATAGTTCTAGTTATCAGCAAAAAGTGGTGTAAAAATTCTGTCCCACCTCACTGTTTGATTGCAGGCCAAAACAAGTTAAGAAAGAAACAGACAAGCCAGTCTATAGCACTTGGCATCTCACCTGGCTCTGAAAATCAACTCATTTGTAGAAAGTGCAGTTCCTCTTTCATCTATTTCACACCCTAAAGGCGAAAAAGGCCAGAGAAGTAGACCAATGGTTTGAAGCAGTAAAATAATATAGTCCTATAAAGTCCATTAGGAGACTCAGCCTCTACAGACATAAACAAAACACAAAGACCTCAATGTTTCTGAATAAAAAACCTTTCCATTTACCCTCCCTGAGAAGTGGATGCAATGAGCTGGTGAGGAGCTGGTAGACCCCAGGCCTTGTCAGCTCACTGTTCTATCACACCAAGCTATCTGGGAGCCCACTGGTGCAGGTCTCCCCAGAGATCTCACTGGAGATTACATACACGGCTTCTCATGCACTGGAGTGTGCTGCCAGGCAGGTCAGCTACTAGCCATTGGGTCCTCTTTCTCCTCACCCTCCATGCAGATGGAAATACATCCGGGATGGGGTATGGAGAAAGTGAGGAGCAGCTGGCAATGCCGGACACATTTTTGAATGCCTGCATCGTATTTCTCACAGAAAGGGAGCAGGACATCATCTCCTGGGAGAGAGTAGGGCTATTGCTTTCTCATTTTCTAAGCCTCAGAACAGCTCAGACACCTGCATGAAACACTGATCCCTCGTGAGAGGTCAGCAGTGTGTCAATATGGCATTCTTCTACTGAGAAGATATCTGTAAACCACGAAAATTTAGGGCCTCACCTCAAAACTAGACCTACTGGAAAGCCAAGACAAAGCCCGAAGAAAAACAAGCCTGGCAAGCCTGGATGCCTACATTTATAGCCTGCTTCTAAATCTAGATCACAGTGTCCAGACACCAAGATGCCAGTCTGAGCTTTCTGCCTGGGTTTCCTTTGCACAGAGACAGAAATCTGGAAGAAGCTGACACAAGCCCAGGTCTTCCCTGGTTCAGATGCTCTGACATGCTGGAGGATGCACCTTGACACAGGAAAAGCCCGTGCATCCTATTGTACTGCTGTGATTGTGTTCAGCCCAGGGCTAAAATACAAATTCATTTCAAGGCAAATGAATTTAAATTTCCTGGAACTTAAGCTGGTTGGCAACTTTTGGTAGACATATTCTCTGTTTATTTTATAACCGTATTCCTCCAGGTACTTACTGTGGGTGAGACAGCATCATTGACTGTCCATCATGGTGACACATTTGTCTGGGCCGAGTCACTACAGGGAAAGCTCTTCTTCAGAAACCACAGCACTGCTCTCCTTGTGTGACCCTTATCATGCACCCAAAAAAAATGTGACAGGGAGATGAGGGAAGGAGAGAGTGTTGTCGACATGTCGACAGAAGGGAACAAAAAGAGAAATTTATCTTCACAGTTAATTTTCCAGCCCAACAGAAAGAGCATGGATTTCTGTTAGCTGCTCCTGCTCCTGATTCTAGTGCATTTGATCGCTGTTTACTGTTGACTGAAAGCCCTTTTAAAATGCAGGGATGACAAAGTTGCAATGAATCTATTAAAGTCTTGAGCAGATCCGTCAATCATGGCTATTTACCTTAACTAGGTTATTTACTTTGTTCAGTTCAGAAATGATGCGTAACATGTTCATTTGTGCCTGTCATCAAATGCCCAAGAGACTTGCCATGCTATAAAAAAGTAGTTTTAAGCAGCAATCTCCTGTACAATCTCATCAGACCTGCTCCTTAGCACGTACATTCCTTTCTTTTTTTTTTCTCCAAGTGTTTTGAAATGAGGACAAATTAGAAATATAGTGAAACTGTCAGCTCAAAAAACATTACTGTTCTCAAAACATAAACAAGATGATGTTTCAATACAGTATATTTTGTTGCTTAAAGAACCAGTTAGAAGTAATTCCTTCATAACCTCTCACGTCATGAACTCAGTTCAGCAAAAGCTATTTTCAGCTGACAATTCTGAAGCAAGACATCAGAAGTTAAACCCTAAATTCAAAAGTCCAATCATAGTTGCTGTGGTTTAACACACTCAGCTAGCAGCAGACACCACACAGCTGCTTGCTCACCCTCTCTCCTCCGCGGGATGGGAGAGAGAATTAAAGGGGTAAAGGGAAAAAAGACTTGTGGGTTTAGATAAGAACAATTTAATAACTAAACTACAATAATATTGGAAATAATAGCAATAATAATAGCAATATATACAAATATACATATATGTACAAATGAGTGATACACACAGCAACCGCTCACTACCTGACGACCAAGGCTCAGCCCATTCCTGGCTAACAACCCCAGAGCAGGGAGTGTCCCAAAACCACAATCCCAGAAAAGAAAAGAGCACAAGAATCAGAGAGAAAGAGAGAGATGCCTGAGAGAGAAAGAGAGAGCACTTCCAGACAGAGCCTCATCTCTATACTGGGCATGATGTACATGACATGGAACAGACCATTGGCCAGACTGGGTCTCAATCTAAAACCTAAGATCAAATCCCAGGCTAGTAACTGGGGCTGTGCTCCCTCCCAGCTTCTCCTGCCCCTGCAGACACTGGCACAGCAAAGAAGCTGAAAAGTCCTTGACTGTCCTGGCAGCACTAATAACCATCAGTGTGTGATCAGCCTTCTCCCCAGCACAAATCCAAAACAGAGCCTCTCACTAGCTACTGTGGAGAAAGTTAACTCTATCCCAGCCAAAACCAGGACACAGTAAAAAGATTTATATGAAGCTGATCCAAAAGTTTTGTCTGTATACATTTTTCTTGTTCAAAAATGACATTGAAGAGCAGGAAGTAATATTTTTAATTAGATCAAATGTCTGTAAAAATAAATTTAAAAAAAAACCACATTATACCTTTTTCTTTCAAACAAGAAAGGCAAGGAGCAGGCTAACTGGACCTGTTACCTCGTTTGCTCTATTCTAGACATCTGCAGTCAATCTTTTGAAAGACAATTTTTTTCTGCAAGCTTTGCCTCTTAAAGCTGTCTCAGCTTTGTTGCTTTATGCCCACATTATCAAAGCACCAAATGGAAAATCTCAATGGATTAAATGCTCTATTTTGTCTCCACATCAATATTTCATAAAGGAATCACACTCAGTGTGTTCCACTCCTCCTGCTCACTATGCATGGAAGGACAAGCAGCAGCGGGTCAGTACTCACATCCCACGATGATGTGCACCAAATAACACTGACGTTAGATAGTCCTTGCAAGCCCAGACTGCTGTTATTCCTAACTTGTTTCCCATTATCCTTGTCATTCCCACTCTCCCCACCTACACAGCATTAAAAATGTGACACTTAGAATTATAGCTGTGGGATCTGTGGGTTTTCCAGCAGCATATTTTGAGCAGTGGGCATTTAACATCACAGCACTGAAATAACCACCTCTTCCATAGCACTTTTCTGTGTAAATCCCAGAGTCCTCAAGGACACATGATTCTCCAAGGTTTTTAGATGGGGAAAATGAGGCAGTGAGATTTGGCAGCTCAGGCCATTGCCAAAGTCGGAGGCGAAATGCAGCACTCCCAGCTCCTGCCCCGGCACTCTCCGCTGCGTCTCGGCTCCTCGCAGACACAACAAAGGTGACTTCTCCTTCCCAAGGTGGAGCCTCGCTAGAATAATTGGAATAATTCGAGTCTGAACAGCCCTGAACTCCAGCCTTGCTTGCAAGAAGTAGAAATGGTCCTTGCTCCAAACCAGCAGTTCTGGTAAAGATGAGATGAGACTAAGACCGCTCTTTTCAAGACACTCCCTGCCCACTGCAGGCACGAAACCTTTCGGAACCTGACTGTATTCTTCCTCTTTGATCCACCTCAAGCAGCGTGCCGAGCACGAGGACTCTCCTCTGGGATTTCAGAGTCAGGTGCTTAGAGACTGATGCACAGCCTGTTGGCTTAAAAAAGCACAGCACTCAAAACAAGAAAGCTCTTAGCCACCAGCAGGTTGCGACCATCGGCTGAATCTGTCTCCACGTGCAGACTGTACCTTCCAGCAATGCCCTGTGGTTTGCAGAGAACATATAAAGCTCAAGCCTCTCAATACTGAGGGGCAAACCCACATCTACAGAACTGTCCTCAGGGAGCTGGGACAGCTTGTGATGGTTAAGAGTAGTGTATACTTGTGTTGTCAAACCTGGAAAGGTACCAGCTTTGCAGTGAAGAAACACAGGTTGCTGGGAAAAGAGCAGTCTCCTCCCAAAGGTGTGCCATTTCTATCTAACACACTTCCTAATGCACTCTGCCCTAGTGTGGAAGCCGTGCATCCTGCTGCCACAGCCAGAGCTGCCCGGAGGCTGATCATCGAGCAGACTGGGTAGCACAGCTGCCCCACTCGTTCCAACAACTGATTGTTGGGATCACCATCCATCACAATATCTGCTGTAAATGGCAGGTGTAGTGAAGCAAACCATTTCTATTTGTCAGTGTGGCTGTTAGTTGACTGAAGTTCTGTTACCAGTTTCAACTGTTTCCAATCATGCATGTGACAGATTAGGCAGGGTTGCAGGAATTAAAAAAGAATCAGCTCTGAGAAATGCAAAGCAACTTGTCAAAATCTGGACTGCCACCACATTCCAGTGAACTACAGGCAGGTGTTTGTCACTTGCTGGCACACTGCAGGTTTGCACGCCTACCTTTTGGACACACAGCAACTGCTCCCTAACCAAAACCTCAGAAAATTATCATCTCTGTGAAACAACATAGAAAAAAGAAATAAACCACCAAAAGTGACACATTTGAACATATGGTATGAATCAATTACATGATCCATGCATGGTTGAAAACAAGTGTTGAGCATCTGTATGCAATTGTGGGAAGAGACTTACTCTCCTGAAGATGTTTCCATTGTGCCTGAGTAAGATTTGTCAATGCAAAACATGTCAGGTGTAAATCAAACTATTTTATGCAGCAAACACAGACACCTGCGAAGAACTGCACATAAGAGAAAGAGCCTTCTAGCACCGTGCACTAAGTCAAAGCTGCAAATGGGAGGACAAAAGTGCCCAATTTCAGGGAAAAGGAAAAAGCAAAAGAAGGCCCTATCACAAAACTGGTAAAAACATGCACACACAGAACAAAATACCTGTGAACTATTCCATGTGTTACTCGGACAACTTTTAAACTGCAGTTTTTATTTTAAAATGTTCATGCTTTCCAGCATGACTTCTTTATTACACCTGATGCTGAAAGCATGAGATCTGGTCACACAGGTAACAGCTGGTGCCAGATCAGGGTAGCTGCCTTTGAACAGAGCATGGATGTTCCCCTCCTGCTGTAACTTCATTAGAGGCTGTCGACAAAGCACCAGTCACACACCTTTTCCAACACTACCAGGAACATGTGAAAAACTGAGTATCCAAGCAAAATTACCTTTCTCCCCTTTCTGCAGGCTGGAGAACAGCTTTCAAGACCAGATCTTTTACTCTAGGGTTGTTCTGTTTTCTTGTCACCATTCCTCTTATGGGAAGTTGATCCCTGAACCCTTGGCTGTGTTTCTCATTGATACAATCATCTATATAACACCACTGCAATTAACAGAATGTACGTTTGTATTATAAGTGCATGTGTTCATGCCAAGGGTTGGATTTTCTATGTAATCCAGCAAGATGCATCTGAGGTTGTTTTTTGGCAACATTCACAGTGATTTGCTGTTTGTTGTTTGCCATCACAAGAGTTTGTTTTCTACTTTCA
>NW_010138035.1:104411-159564 GCF_000699245.1 Pterocles gutturalis | reverse complement strand
AATGATTCTATGATTCTATGATTTCTATCAGATTCACTGATATAACAGATATTATGAGATTTGCTTACAAAATTTATCAGTTACAATGTGCTTAGCTGGCTTCAGCGGTAGAAGAGACATCTTAACTTCATATCTAGTTGTGTTCTTCCACCAGGATGTCCTGATGGAGGAGGACTTACTTGTGAGTGGGAGAAAGTGTTGCTTTAATTAGAAGAATTTAATCTGAGGGATACAGAAAGGTGGTACAATGCCATCCCGATCACTTGCACTGGTGTTAGACACATGGTAGAGCAGGGAGTAGGTAAAATGATCAGTCACTGTGATAAAATGCCTGCTGCCCTTTCTGCCTTGGAGCAGGAATTGACATCAGTTTTGCTCAGGCAAGCAAATATTAGGAGGACGCAGAGTTTGTTTTGCTAGCTGTAATTCCCTCTATAGAAATTCAGACTCATGCACAGATACACTTCTACCATATAGCACTGGGCTGAAGGAGGATTTCAACACTGCTAGGGCTTCTGCTTAGGGGTGGGCACCATTCCTCAGTACTTCTGCATCCTCCAGATCTTGTCACTCCATTTGAGTGCTCATCTCCACACATGACAGACCAGGGCAGAGGCAATGGAGTACATAGGCTTCAACTGCATCCTACCTCTTTTATTTGGGATACTAGTTTTATCAAGCTCTTACCTCCTTTTCTCAAACATTAAAGTCTCAGTTGCTCAATGCTTTCCTTTTTGAACTGGCTTTGAAAATGGAAGTAGAATTAGAGATAAAAAACAACAAATAATGAAGCAAACTCAAAAATCCAGCAATGAATCCCACTCTCTTGCTCTGTCAGTCTTGTTAATTGCCACTTTATTTAATACTTTCCTCTTCTGGTAAAAGTTATTAAGAAGGATGTTGAAGCCAGACACACTTTCAAGCTGCTATTTTATTAGACAGAGATTACACTGTGAGATTTCCATCTATGCACTCACACTAGGGACTCTCTCTGCTCACTGGTCCATAATGACTGACCTACATATCTTTGCCGACCAGGATTTTGCTGGATGACTGCATTACCCAGCAGAATTTGACTGCTCTTACTATATTAATTTGTTACAGCAATTAAACCCATGTGTTGATTTATTGAGTGCAGGCCTGGTGTGAAATGTAGGATGCACGACTCATTCTTTTCTTTCTGATGTTACACTGCTTCTGCCCAAAATGCACTTGGCCATTTTCACTCTGCTTTTAAATTGCTTAAAATTACTTTTGGTTTCTAGGGACAAATAATGACCATATTCCTTCATTTTGTAACATATTCTTCTTTGACTCTCTTACTCTTGCTCCCTTATTTTTATTACATTTATGTTGTTCGATGCCATGTCTTCTCTTTATGGAATGATCTGGAATTTATTCCATCCCTTCAAGGCCATTCCCTTATGAAAATTTGCCCAAGATTTTAAGTTGCATTGTAACCCTGGCTGAGGATCTGAGTTAGAAATGAGTATGCAAAACCTCAAAAGATAATCTGTTCCTAATGCTTCCTCAATTAGCTTCTTCAACAAATGGATGACAGCTGTGTCCTTTGAAAATTAAGAATTGGAAAGTGCTTTATCACAAAGCCTATGGGGTATGCACTTGGATATAAATGGGTAACACCCACATGCAAAATGGCACAGCGAAGAAACTGGGGGCCAAGTTTCATCAGATACTTTGGGTGCAAATATTACAGTCTGTATATGTGGTGAGAAAACATAGCTGGAAAGATTTTGGAGAGAAGACCTGTACTGAAACCTTCACCAAATTATTCACCCTTGATTACAGCACTTATGGCAAGACATAGGAATGGCTTGAAACACTGAACCAGTTCGCATCCCCTTCAGTCAAGGAAATTCAAAACTCTGTTGCTCAGGACTTGGATCTGAAAAAGGACTTAACCTAAAGAGTCTGAGTTCAGTGATGATCTTTGCTTTGGCCTCCCTCCAGCCATCATGGTGCCCAGGCTGTGCAGACAGTAGAGTTTCTGACATCACAGTGAGCCAGGAAGCAGAAGTTTTTATTCAGACAGAGCTGAGCAGACCAGAGCTAGGCTCATATACTCTGGTTCCTTGGGAGAAACAAACAGCCTCTCTCTCTTCGTGCATGCTTACCATTGCAGTTATCACAGAAAACCCTCAGCCATTTTTTTTTTTTTTTTTTAAAGCTCAGCCTGGAGGAGGCAGAGAGCAGTCCTGCTCCCTATTGTCTTCTAGGATAAAATCTTCGTGATTACAGTGCTCCCTAAGGATATACACGCCAACGGGCTCAGTTCCTTCATCAAACTGAAAAGTTCCAAGGCCGTGGTTTCCCCTCCAGGAGAAAATCCAAAGAAAAGTGAGACAGAAGAGGAGAATGCAAGAAAGAAAGAAAGAAAAAATGCAAGAAAGAAAGAAAGAAAGAAAAAGTCTAATATTCTGAAAAGGGCAAGTTGTCCCTGCTATTCTGGGCAAACCCAGACGTCAAAGCAAAGGACTTCAACCGTCTGTCACAACAAGGTGATTTTCATACTCTTAGTAAATATTCTTACTATTTTAGTGTTGGATGAAATACAGGCAAACAATGGAAAGAGGATTGGGAGTTAATTATGCATATTTCAGGCCTTCGCTCTTGTACAATTTTCTAAATATAGGACCTATGTAGCTCCCTTTAGAAATGGGTTTGGGGCAATGAGCAGAATGGACAAACATGATTTTAGGGTAGTCTTGGGGAAAATTCCCCAATACTGGAACAAGGAGGAAACTGAATAAAGTTCTTCGTCTTTGTCATCATTATGCTACCCACCAGATCCCATGGTGTTGGGGCCCTTGGGAGAGACTAACTTGTCCTACTCTATACAGTGATCCCAAAGAGGATGCACTGGGATCTATGAGCTAGAGCACACATCCCCTAGTCACTTAAAGAGGAAACAAGACTACTTATTTTATGTGAGCAAATTAATTGTTTGGCTTTCACCTCTGTTTGTCATTTCTCTGAACTTTAAGGTAGGCAAACAACACACTTTTGTCTTACGATGGTTTTAATTCACCAGTCTTATCTGCATGGTAACTGACCAGTAGGAAGGAACGTGCTACACTCTATGGTTAAGACACGGACTTGAATCAAATGATACATTTTTCTGATTATTTCTGTCATTATACATGTATTATGTGGGGTTGGCATAACAGCACAGGATTAAAGAAAGTCATGATATCAAGTAAACCTCTCCTTTGTTTCAAGTACTGAAGCTCTAAGTGTTTGTAAACAGCAAATACACATTCTTCTTCTCCATTAACATAAAACTTGACAATAGTTGTATTAATGTCCTTTTTAAACTCTTCCCCCTGTGATGACCTTAAACCTAGCCACAGTCTACAAAAAAGGTGACATTTGAAATTGAATAAAATATATATAAAAATAACTGGCTCAAATTGTCCCCTATACAATAAAAGATTTCCAATGTCACTTCTTTCCAAAGAGAGACAAACAGGATGAAAAGGATAGCAGGGAGGGGTTTCCTTGTCAACTTGTGCTTGAAAGGATTCAGAACCTCCCCCTTCTTCCTAAGACTCAGATTTTTGCTGTTTTTTTTGTTTGTTTATTTGTTCTTTTTTCCCCCTTACACAGTCTTGTGTGAATATGTGAATCAAGCCATTGAACCTGATCACTCCCAGCTGCCAGAGATGGTTGTGTATATCAGACGTGATCTAGACTCTATTAGAGCTCTGAATTAGCCACTACTTACGATGGACTCCAGCACCTCTAGAGTGAAAAGCAAACTCTCCTTGATGTGTTCAGAATCAGAGCTCATTGTTAGTCCTGTTGGGATTCACCCACCCACAGTTTTTTTCATGTTTTTCTTTTCTTTCTCTTAAGGCTATGCCAAGAAATGGGGTAGGAAAATTAGATTCAATAAACAACTTACATGATTAAAAGATTTAAAGACCCAGGCTCATTTCACTTAATTTCAGATACATAAATGAGGAGCGGCCATCAGAATGGAACCATTGTACACTCCCATTCATCTGACAAACACCCAGAGTAATTCAGATCTTTGTTGGACGGTTTTGTCTTCTGCAGGCGCAGTCCAGATTTGTTCATTCAGGGAGTCTAGAACAACTATGATTCTGTACTATGCATCTCACTGTGCATCTAAAGTCCTTAGAGATTATTTATTTCCATGAAAACAACTCAAAGAACAGAAGAATGAAAGCTTACAACAGCTTAAAATCAGTCTTGCAGTTCTAAATATTTTTTTTTTTTCCTACTCATTCCTCTCATTTTCCCAATCAGACAAATATTGTTTGATGGTTGGAGGCTTCTTCAACTCTGTTCAGATCTCTGGAACTACTCCAGATTTATACCAGTGAGCTGACATGAACAGGGCTAATTAAACCTATTGACATGCAGAATGAAATTTCATTGAAATCAATGGGAAATTGCCATCCCATTCAGTAGAGTGGTTGTCATTCAGATTTAGTAGGCACAGAATCATATTTAATCACAGAATCATAGAATGGTTTGGGTTGGAAAGGACCTTAGAGATCATCCAGTTCCAACCCCCCTGCCATGGGCAGGGACACCTTCCACTAGACCAGGTTGCTGAAAGCCTCATCCAGCCTGGCCTTGAACACCTCCAGGGATGGGGCATCCACAGCTTCTGTGGGCAACCTGTGCCAGTGAGGAATCAAGTCCAAATATCTGTATTCAAGTTAGTCTGACATGAGCAAGGCCACAGTAATGTTCTTTTACTATTGATATTGTTCTATTTACTCAAGTGTATTCTTAACTCTGCATTAGTTTTCAATACAGGCTGTTTTATGAAGTCTTGTAGAACTTCTGGGCATCTTGGGCAAACTATAAGAAGGTGTTTGAGCACTGATGACTCTTTCCTGTATTTAGTCTATAGGATGTGCATGGTAGGAAGTTGTTAAATTGTGTTGCCTAAGTTTCTGTCCCCTATTAACTAATCTAACAAACTTGAGAACAGCACTATTGTTGTGTGAAGGAACATAGAGTGCGGTTCCAAACCAACCATTAGAGGCAATGGACAAGTAATAAGCTGGAGACAACCTCTTTCTTTTGAGGTCTATGACAGTTTGTTCTCATTAGACACAGAAAACAAGGAACTGGATAAGAGCAGAGATAAGTTTGGGATAATGGGCTTTCATTTATAAAAAAAATAATAAATATATGCCATACCAAAAGGGTCAAGGACAGGCAGCTTGGAGAAGGTAGGCAGGCTGAATTAGGGTCAATATCAGAGACATGGAAGGAAATTCTGTGACCTTTAGTACTCAGGAAGTCAGGTTGATAGATGGGAGGGTCATAGATGAGCCTGTACAATAAGGAAGGGAAATACGAACTTTCATTGAGGAGCAAATTGAGACATAGAGTAAGAGGCCCTACTTACCTTCTCTGAGCTTTAATCTCTTTGAATGTAATATCTGGGGTATCATATAAAGCAATATGAAGTTTACACCCTTCTTTTGCTTATTTGGAAAAAGCTTACTTGGTCTTTGGAAGTAATTGGAGTATTTTGGTGGTTGTGTTTTTTCGTAACAGCTATTCCACACATTTGTTTGCTTTCATAATAATTAATTTGAACAAACTCCAGAAACATGTTTTAATACATTAACAATTCCCAAAAGAATAAGGTAAATTGTAATTTTACATTAGAGGACAAATCAGGGACTCTTTCTTCTGGATGCACTGGAATTGTGCAAATAACAACCCACTGGGAACCTTGCAAGATCTCAACTTCTTATTTGCTTAACCATAACCGCATATTTATAAATTACAGCAGACTTTTCTAATTAATTTTGTATCATGCGAATAATATCGGTTTGTAACAACCTGCTATATTTGTAAAATCATTGCCAAGAAAACAGTCTGGAATCACATTTAGTTTGAAGGAAAATGAAAGGCAGCCAGAGCAGAGACTAGCCTTTTGTTTCACTCATGAGAGGTAATTACCAACTCCAAAATACAAAGATAAAAGCCTTTCAATAAACTGACACCTCCTGCACATTAAGTCCCTAGAATGTTTTTAATCCTGTCAGACACTAGGGAGATGTATAAATAAAAACACGATTTTGAGTCAAGCCAGACAAAGTAATTTTATTTGGCAAAAAGGTGATTATGATGGATTTCCTTCTGCAGCTAAGCAATCAGCACATGGAACAGCCCAAGATGCCATCCTAAGATGTGCAAAACTGTCTGTGGTCACACTGGATGCTTAGATCTTTCTGTAGTCATACCTGTGGTCTGCACAGTCAGGGGATCATTTGGATATGAGCTGGCACATATGACACAGAATTTATGGGAAATCCATAAACCACAGCATCTGGAAGCCAGGCAGGGTATCTCAAAGGGCATTAAATGCCGGTGTTTAGGTAACTGAATCCTTCCCTTGATCTCTGCAAGTCCATAGTGCATGGTCTTTATTCTGCCAGAGATCAAGCAGCTTACAAATCCCAGCTGTTTTTACAAGGAAAATCTTGTTATGGGCATCTGGTTGGCAGAGCTAAGAATGTCTTTTTAGTATAATTAATGTATTCACTTTCTAAGCAAAAATACTACAGTTCTTATTAGGCCAGACGTACCACTATACAATTATTGTTAATAACACGCTGAAGACTGATTTAGATGAACTCTAGTATTTTCACTCTTTTTTGTTGTTACACTCGGCTTTTCAGTGTCTCTCTGACTGTGAAGGTTAATGTAACTTGTGTTTTCCCAGGAGGGAGAGATTATGGTGAGTTCCCAATGACCCAGGTTCTTCACCCATCTTCACAAGATGCTTAGGGTGAAGAAGTTCTTACGCCATAGTTTCCTGGGTATATTTTGATATGATTTCTTAACACAATCTGCTTTTTTTCATTGGTTACCAGCTAAAATTTGAAGATGTGCCACCACCTTTCCCCTCTTCAATTAAAAGAAAGACCTGTACCAAATCAGTGTGAAGGCTATTTGCAGTGCAGATCTTACTTGCAAAGAGGAATTTGGAGCTGTTGTAGTAAATTTTACTAAGAAATCTATAATTTAAAAAGACTATTGCTTATTTTTTTTTTAATTTCGAAAAGAAACTTTTGGATTCTGATTGTATAATATCTGATTCACAGACAGTGTAAATAAGCATAGCTTCATGGAAGAGCACTGCTTAGCCCTCAGGAAACACATTGTTGGTGTAAACTGGGCAATCCTAATGAATTCAATGCAGTTGTGATGATTTAAACCAGATGAGAATATGGCCCATATTATTCCATTCATATTCTATTGCTGAAAAGCATCATGAGAAATGGTGTCTGCCCATAGGTTGTGGTTTAACCTGGCAGGCAGCTAAACACCGCACAGCCATTCGCTCACTCCCCCTGCAGTTGGGTGGAGGAGAGAATCATAAAAAAGGTAAAACTTGTGGACTGACATAAAGATAGTTTAATAGGACAGAAAAGGAAGGGAAACTAATAATAATGATAAAAGAATACACACAGCAAGTGATGTACAATGCAGTTGCTCACCACTCGCTGACTGATGCCCAGCCAGTCTTCAAGCAGT
Organism: Pterocles gutturalis; assembly: GCF_000699245.1. NCBI lineage: Eukaryota > Metazoa > Chordata > Aves > Pterocliformes > Pteroclidae > Pterocles > Pterocles gutturalis. Next base: position 152,007 of record NW_010138035.1, on the reverse strand, counting down.
CACGCTGCCCCCTGGCCAACTCCTCCCAGTTTTATTGTTCAGCATGTTCAGCATGATGTCATATGATATGCAACATCCTTTGGCCAGGTTGGGTCAGCTCTCCTGGGTGTGTTCCCTCTCAGCTTCTTGCGCACCCCCAGCCTCCTCACTGGCAGGGCAGTATGAGAACCTGAAAAGTCCTTGACTTAGTGTAAGCACTGCTCAGCAACAACTGAAACATCAGTGTGTTATCAACATTTTTCTCATCCTAAATCCAAAGCACAGTATTATAACCAGCTACATGCAGAAAACTAACTCTGTCCTAGCTGAAACCAGGTTATCATGCCACACTTCTGCAGAGCCATGCGAGCAAAACCGTGTGTGAAAAAACAGTGGAAAAAGCACACATTACACTGCTTGCATTTGGATTTTTTTTCAGTTGCATTATGGCGATTTTTGCGTTCAGAGTTAGCATTCTCAGTTTTAATATGTTTGCTTACATGAAATGCAGATTGTAATTAAGTGTCAGGCGGCTGGCTTAATTGTGCCTTCATTTGTATAAATTAGAATGTTGCTATAGAAAAAGAGAAGAAATAAACCACCTTTCATTTCACTCTCAATATTATATCTGAATTAATAGTTAAATAAGAGGAAACAGAATATTTTTTTCAGGGAAACAGTGTTAATAAGTATTTCACAGCCTGGAAAGGATATGTTGCCGCAGAGCATATATCACTTGCTTCACAAAGATGAAATGCTTCAACAAAATGTTTTTCTGCCCAGGGAGTGAGGAATCAGCATTGGTTCATCAAACCAGTATTCAAAGACTTTTTTTCCTCCTGCTTGATCTGGGTAACTGTTTGGAGCCAGTACTGAGAAGGGATATGGGCTTTTAAGGTGGGACTTGAGTAGAATTAAGGCACCTTAATCAAAAAAGGACTAACACAAAAAATTCTTCTGCTTGGACTTAAGACACCTGAACTGGTGGAATTAAGTTCATATTGAGCCTTACCAGGTTTCAGAAACCAGGCAGTCTTACGTTGTGTTGAGCACCCTCAGACCCTCAGGAATATACTGCAGACTGAATTAAAGTTGTGTTTAACAGGCTGGTTGCCACACTTCCTTCCCAGAAGCAGGACCCTTGCCTATGGGCATGGATCTCTTCGAAGGAGTGCAAAACTCATGTCAAACTCTTTACTAGGGACAAGGTTGCAGGGAAAGGAAGGCTGCTCTGTATTTCCTCCTTTGAGATTTCACCAGTGGAAAATGATGACTTATTTGTGGGCAAAAAGCAAGGAGAGAGAATTTAGGACAATATAGAACTTTGTAGGCTAGAGACTGGGTTGATGCTTTTATTGGTCCCAGTCGATGCTTTTGGTTTTTCTCTCTTGTTCTACGATGGGAAAATAGGTGTCTAAAGTACATGAGCAGCCCTGGCAGCCAGGATCAGACTTAGATCCCAGGGCACTGGACCATTATAAAAATCTTGAATGGTTTTGCATAGAGTGGTAGGTGTGCTAAGGGATGGGTGGGAGTGATGCCTCCCAGCTGTGTGCAACGATCTACACAAAGATGGTTAGGGCTTTCCCCAGAAGATGGGACATATGGGTACAAGCGTTCTTGGTGGAGAAAAAGCAAAATCACTCTTTCAATTGCCGGGTAAGATATAAATATTCACTCAACATTTATTGAGCCTTAGCTGAGATCTCTTTTAATTATTTCTTTGTTACTGTCACTGTGACAATTCTGGGTATTCTGGCTGTCATCATAAATCACCAGTCACTTATTAAACTAACTTGCTTGTTATCTGAAGACCAGCTGGCAGCAAAAATGAACTTATGAAGTCTTCAGCAGATTGTTGCTTCCTTGAAGCAGAGTCTGAAATGAAAGTAGTTTGTGTTCATATTAGTCACAACAGAAGGTATTACTGACAGGTCAGGTTGGTTGTAGAGAAAATATCAAGCTCACAGGGCAGAAGGGCCTCACAGCAGTAAGGCACAACTGGATCGTGGGCTCTGTAAAAAGCAGCAAGCAGATGTCTCCCTGTGCTGCTGGGTTTGTCCTATGGATAAGACGTTACCAGGACAGAGATTTTGCTGCTAACAAATCAGCACATACAGAGAAGTGCAGGCACTGCTAGCTCTGGTTTCTGTAGGGTTTCCTTCCCTTAGCTCATTATACTGAAAACTAATAGGCACACTTCGTAGTAAAAAAGCACCATGTTATTTTAAATGCCAGTTATTTTAAATGCAAAGTAGACAAAGTAGACATCTTTGAATGTTCCTTTTGTATTAGCATTGACCTGGTTTATTAGTGACAAGGTAGGACTCACTCTGCATCGTGCAGGACTGGCATTTCGCCAGGCTAACATATGCAGCAGCTTCAGTAAAGTCTGTGTGCCTAGGAGTGTTTCACAACGCTAAGACCTAAAGGTAGAGAATGACCTACATCCATAGCATTGTGTTCCCTTCCCTTGTGGAAAGGTGACCACATACACAACGAGTTGGGAATGGGCCCCTGGCTGTGCTACATCTTGTACGATGCATGGGAATTGTATGGAAATGTACCAGATGGCTCCTGCACAGGTTATGCCAGGGACTAAAAAGGAGCATCGCTGTTCCCAGAGACATCCCTTGTCACTATTTATTTCAACGGGAAAGATATGGCTTGAAAACTGAGCTGGAGTTCTATGTCCAAGTGGCAGAAAACAGAGAAAGTTGTTACTTGCGCAGTGATTATTCAAAGGTTGAAGAATGAAGCACAGGGACTAATTAGTCTTCAGCCTCAAACTGAATTCACTTGCATGGGTTTGGGGTGGGGGATGTTGTCAAAGGTATTTTTAATTTCCCAGTTACAGCTGAAACTGACTAAAGTTAACAACTATTTATAGAATCATAGAACGGTTTGGGTTGGAAGGGACCTTAGAGATCACCTAGTTCCAACCCCCCTTCTATGGGCAGGGACACCTCCTACTACCCATTTATGTGCATCTTTAAAAATCAGGCCATATATGAAAAATAGATATTAGTCACCATCCATTGTGTTTGTGTATTTTATATGAAAGTCTCACAGTAAGGAGAACAAAAAGCTTAATCAAATCCTTCCTAACACCTACTTTTCAAGTAGAGTTCAGAAGGAAACACAAGGCTTTGCAGGGAATGAAATGCAGTCCTCTCTAAGCCCCATAATTAGCCGTTTCTTAAAGAATGCTCACTAATTCACTGTGTAAGTCTGGGACGCAGGAAGCAGCGGATCCATCTCCCTTGTGCACTCAGTGACGGTGTGTGTCTGGGTTGGTACCCCCATACAGGTGTCATGAGTGCAGGCTGGTTTGGGGTGTGTTGCTGCAGAGATGTCTTTGACAGATCAGTGCAACCAAGAAGCAGTGTAGATATGACAGAACTCCATACCACTGTTTGCTTTTTGGGATAAGCCATAGTCTCATCCTAACTTTGGAAGTGCTAGTTTATTTCTCCAGGTCTATAATTTTCCACTTTTTAATGTCTTTTTTATTTTTTAATTCATGCTATCTTTTCTAAAATAGTTGGTACATTACTGATGGAATCCATTCTTTTGCTGTTGTAGTTCCTATTACTAAACAACATGTTGTCATCAGTAGACCAACTGAGTTATACATTTAATAACCTACTATGATTATCCATACTATGGTTTTACTCAAGGCTTCAATCAAGGGAACCATTTCATAGCGCAAGATACTGTACAAACCATAGATTTTCCCTCTGTAGGCTTTAGGGAGGTTAGCAAAATAAGATCTTAGCAGTAAAATCAGGTAAATTGAAATGAATTTTCTGCAGTTTTTTTTTCTTCATTTTTAACAAGAAAAACCACTGTGAAAATAGCAAGAGTTGCAATTGAACAATTTCCAGTATGTAGTAGACTTGAGAATGGCAGTTTCAGCTGCTGGTCAAATTCATCTTTGATCCATCAATTGAAGCATTCCAAATCAAACTGTTCAGGGTCTTTTTGAGCCTGTTTGACTCATGACTATTCATGAAGGTGAAATCATTTCACATGCAAAATTAGAATGACCTACGTGATAAGTCCGCGATAAAAATGTAGCTGACTACAGCAGAGAGGTAGCGCTTGCACTAGAGAGGTAAGTCAGACTGAGTGAGGCACTTCTTTTCCATTAGCTTGGAAGGTCAAGGAGAAGAGGCAGAATTTAGGTGTCATGCACTTTTCTATAACAATGAGTGCATGTTTTCTTCTCTTGCCCAACACTGATACAAAAAGGCAAAGAAAATGGATCACTTCTAATGAAATAATCTTTTACTATTCATATCAGAATTTCATTTAATATTTAGGAACAAAGGACTTTTTTTCACAAGACTTTACTGATGGAACAATGGAATTTGACACAGTTTTGAAAACAATTAACATGTACGTTGAAATAAATCTGCAGGGTTTACATTTCTTCCTAGATTTTCGTTGAGGACTTATAACTGTCATATATAGATTAATAAATCTACATAGATGGTGTTTCAGATCAGACAAAATACTGCTAGCAAGTCAGAATAACTTCCTTAGTATCCATGTAATTTTTATTTCATTTTTTGTTTGTTTTGTTTTCAATCAAAATGAAAAATACTTCAGGGAATATCAAGTTTCCATTAGCTTTTGTGAGTCTAAGGCTTGTTTTGTTTCCTTTTTTTCTAAGGGGGTGGAATATTCTTTCAAGGAAAACATTGTAAAAATGAGACATTTTTTTTTCTCAATTAAATAGCACCTGGAAATTAATACCATTTGTTTTACCAGCCTTGTAAATGCCCATTTCTAATAGCATATATGATGCTATGTATGTTCTAATGCCCATTTCACCAAACACATTTAATCTTACTGCCAATACTCTGAGCCAACCAAAAGCCATACCTGTCCTTTCCTGTGTCCCAAAGATCCTTTGAGGTTGTTTGCTTACTAAGGTTTATTGGCTGAAGTTTAGCACATTAGCATCATGCCAACACGTTTAAGTGATTCCTAGATCCAAATTAGCCCTTGTCACGCAGTACACAGTAAAACTGTGTCCTAGTATATTCAGACAGGTTTTGAACCCTTCATGGAGTTAAAAGTTGATTCCTGTTCTCCTAATTCCTATTCTAAATCCTTAAGAACAAGACCAGCTTTACACAAGTTGGCCTTGCCAACAAAAAAACACGCAAAATCTTTTCAAAAGAGAAAACACCATTGTGTCTATCACAGGGTGCAGGGACTTTGCAGTCTTTGGTTATATGCCTCCCTCTTTTCTCACCTGTGTCCTGAAAATGCACATAACTTTTCTTTTAAAGCCATTTTTAATTATGTTACAATGATACAAATTTACTTTTTTCCCTGTTGTTGACAGTAATATGCTCTGGAAATTGAATAGTCCCACTTCCAGATAAGCAAGAAAGTAATCTGAGCTGAAATTTGAAAATATGAGTAATCAAAAGTAGCCTTTTACATTAATGTTTTTCAAATTTTACTGCCAGAGTTTTCAAAGACATAAAGTATACCAAAGAGCTGTTGTCTTTAATGTGAGCTGCATTTAGTCACACAAAGTGGAAACTGGTTCTGCCCCTCTGAGCTGGTCTTCATTTTTTCCGTGTCAGTCAAAAACTGAAGAGCGTTTCATCTATGGACTTTATCTGAGTTTAAAAAACTTCTCTAACTCCTGGAATATTTGTGTTTCCCGTAACCAATTATCTCAGATGTGTAACCTTATCAAAAGCCTTTTGAAACTCAAAGTTGATGGCAACCCCTGTGGTTTGCACATCTCACTATAGCAAGAATAACTTCAGAAATGTGTTATCTGTTTCTTTGCTCTGCAAATTCTATCCTGATGCACCCGGAAATACGATCACTCTCACCAGTAGCTTTTTATCTCCCTCTGTTATTAAAAAAAACCAACCAAACAAAGCACTCTGGGCTTTAAAAAAAGTGCCAATTTCTTACCCTGGTCTCTGCCTCCCCACTATCTTCTATATTGGTCTGAAATTATTGGGGTTTGTTTCATCTTCTGTCCACTGCAGCTGTTTTGGGAGAAGCACCTGTGGTTATTTATCCAAATAAAAGTCAAAGCCTACAGTGGAACTCAGTGATGAGTGAGAAGCAGGTGCAAAACCACAAAATGCTTCACTGGACATAAAGAATAAAAGAGGAAACAAAAAATATTGTTGAAATAGCTAATGATTAAAATTTGAGTTTATTTTTAAAATATCCTTTCTAACAATTATTTGTGTAATAATAATAAATATGCATAATATTTATATTTCTACTCTACAGTGTTAATTCAGCATATAACACTCTCAATCCTTCTTTCAGTCAATAACACCATACACTTCTGCCCTCTTGTCCACCTAACCACCTTTGTACCTTAACGCTTCTCTTTTGTACTGTTACCTTTCTATAAATTCACAAGGACCTTGACTGTCCCTTTTACATTTCATTGGAATAGTTTTAATTTTTTTTGTGTCCCTCAAACAGTTCCTTTCTTGCTTTGGGGTGTTTGATTTGTTACCATCTTCAAGAAAAAGTGAATGAACTACTAAACTACTACATCTGAGGCACTGTCTTGATATAGTATTTATCCTACACTTCTGACCTTTAAAAGGGCCATGGACTTCCCTCCTTCCCTTTATTTTTTAATCTAGCTGAGGGTTTTGGAGGGCATTTCAGTTTTAGAATCTTTCTTTGAGAAGTACTGGCCCACAAAAATAGATTTGGGCTGGATAAATTGTGGCTCCTAGACTTACTGGAAGTTCTTGGACACATAGATTTTGTGTCTTTCTCATATACTTATGATTTACATATGTTTGAGATAAGGAAGAATTTTTCCATCAAATTTTTCCATCATATTTTTAAGGAACTTGAAACTCTGGTAGTGCCCTGGAATTTTGTTTTTCCCTCTTTTAGCAGTATAGTCTAATTTTCTGTCCTTTTGCCCTAATGGTATGAGGAAGCTATTCTTGCTATATGTGGAATTAAGATTTTGGTGGGAATTTCCTATCAAACATCTAGTACACAGTTGCCGATGACCCTGAACTGTACAGCAGTCCTGTGTTCAGCTAGTTACTAACTGTTGTATCCTGCTACTCAGAATACAGGCTGTGAATAGCATGCTTTTAAAATGACACATATGAAGAAAAGGGAACAAAAAGCAGTTACCTTCCGCATAACTCTGAAACCTAAGGACTGCTAGGTGGATCCAAATGCTCTTGGTAGAGTCTGAAAGGTTCCTTTTACTTACACCAGAGATAATATCTCTATCTGGGGAAGGTACAAGACTGCAAGAATTAACGTGCCCTTTTCACCCTTACATTTGTCCTAGAAAGCCCCCTTGAAAACAGAAAGGAATTGATTGCACTGTTAGATCAGAAGCCTTGGTCAAAAAGCATATTAAAGTTGTTTTTCTCTTTATCAAAGTAATTATTTAGGTCACTGATTTCACATTGAGGAGTCTCAATTTCGAGATGTTCCTGGTTGCAAATATACATGCACTATTGATGGTAATACGAAAGGACCTTCCACCCCCACTAATGTGGAATGAGCTCTAGTTTTAACCAGAGAGGCCTCCCGAGGATGAATTTGCCCCTGGATACTGCCAGTCTTGGACAATATCAACTAAAATCCCAGAAACAAAGAAGAGAATGAGAATTTTGCCAGCAAAATCACTGGAGCCTTTATTTCATCTACCTACACTCTCACCATGCTATGATTTGCATGAAAATCTTAGTTCTAACTCCCTCATTACCCCTCCAATTTAAATGTTTTGAAAGATCTAGTTCATCAACCCAAAATGCAATCAGCTCAGCTGGCTAAGTGAACAAAACAGAGAAATCTATCCTGGTTGCCACGCAAGGAAGAAACACTGAGACTGATTCATTGCAGTCTGTCTTTCTTTTGCTAACCTGCTCAATCAGAAAGCACATCCTGTTGAAAATTTAAAGGACTTCCTGATAACCTAATAAAAATATGGAAGCTGTTGCTCCCTGTCAGCAGATTTAACACTGTAGTTTTCTGTTTGCTTCGAGTTCTCTGGGTATAAATCGCCCCTTCACGTTCCTCTTATGTTGGAAGCAGAGGGTCTTGAGATGTGAAATAATTTATAACTGGTCAGTGATAATTTGTAAGAATGTTTTCTCTCAGGGGAAAAAAAAAAGGCAAAGACAAACAAACCAGCTAAATTAATTCTGCTGCAGTATATTTAGAATGAATGGGAAACAAAGGCACAGCCTGGGGCTACCATGCATCATAATTTATCATGACCAAGATAATTTATATCCAGATTTCCTGCACTACAGGAGATCAGACTAAAGAGAGAAATCTCAAGTAAACAAAGGTCTTCTGTTGTTCCTGCTACCTTTAGTGAAAGTCTGAATATATATTTACAAACCCTAGATTTCAGTCTTGGGCTGGGCATTTACCTAACAGTATATCCTCAAATGGTTCTGCTGAGTTAATGATGTGTGAATGGGTTTCAGTGATGAGCACAGGGCTTTTTGTATTCAAGCTCTCCACAAAACACTCTGGTCCAGATAAATGGTCATTCTAAATTAAAGATGCAGTTACTGTGTCAGATCATCAGGCTCATGTCTTTCCAGCTCAGAAGAAAAATTATTTCCAGAAGGTTTTTTGTAAAGGATTAGAACTGTCTCTTTTAATGCATGAACTGGTTCTTGAGAGTCCTACTGATTCAGAGAAGATCTTCTTCTATAGTGCATCGCTTCAGGGGTTGTCTGCAACTCAGTGAAAATAGCAGTGCAGTTACTGTGACTTACACACACCCGTAGCAGTGTATGCCAGCCCTCTTCTTTCTTTCAGTCAACACTCCTGGACTGTGCAAACAGCACAGTCCTCTTAACTGCATTAGTCAAACTTCAAATGACTGAGTCATGCCCTGTATCTATACTAACAATGTAACACTGACAGTAGTTGATAATTTTATTTTCTTCAGGCTCCCTACAAATAGCTTATTGAATTTTTTTGCTGATATATATAACAGATTTTTTTGGTTTTTGTTTGATTTTTTTTTTAATTATTGTAATGTAATTGGTGATCTTCGTATGGCAGTTTCTTATGAGGCTCCCTCTTACAGGCATTATCCATTCAACACAGTCAGTATGAGATTTAGATCAAGATCAAGGTGCTTCCAGGTAGGATTCTGTATATAAGTGTCTACATATGAGTGAGATGTGTAAATTCCCATTACAGTGTATAAAGACATAGTTTATTGATTAACCAGGATGGACTTGATTTTTTTCCCCTTTTTTTCCCCACTAAAGATAGGCACTTAGTGCTATTTGAGATATCACAGTGTATCCAAAGCATGCACTTAGCTGTCGGATATGAAGGGGTGGTCTGGTGGGAGACTTGCGACCAGGAGTGATACCTTATGCTTATGAACCTTGATCAAGCCTTGCTGTTTAATACAGGGCAGGGTGAATTTCCATGCACTGTTCAGGCACCTACAGACGTCTACATTGAAGAGTCTTTAGTTGGTGCTGAACTCCATCTTTTCTCTATAGTAAAAGCAGTAAAGACAAGCTACATCTTTAACTAAGGTGGAATCAGATTCTGTGTTTCCTTGAAAGGAAGAGGAATTTTATTGCATAATCATGTAGCAGTGATGTGCAAGTGCTTTGCAACCATACACAGATTTTCCCAAGAAACTGGGAAGGATTTTTCCATGCCTATTATGGTGGAACAGCTGAGTTGATGGGGAATTTATTGATAGATTTTCTGAAAATAGAGATATCTTGAAGTCATTAGGATTAACATTATATGACTTTAAGGGTTCGCTTATCCAGACTATTTGGAGCCTATGCCCACCAAATATTCTTTTTAGATACCTATATCAGTGAACAGTGAAACTGAAATATTTGACTTAGCTCAGGGATACATGTTGTTTGGCTTTGGGCCAATGCTTTCCAAAAAGATTGTCTGAAGTATGAACCTGTTCGGTAAACATTTGCTCCCTTCCCAAAGTACTTGAATTCACTTCTATGTTAAAGGTGAGTTTTTCCTCAGAGATACCAAAGTAAAGCTGTTGCTTTAAACATCGTAAAGGACCTGGTTAAGCACAAGTCACTCATCATTAAGATTTGGTAGCATTCTGCATGTGCGTATCATCTGAAAAACAAAATTGGAATTGAAAAAACAAAACAAGCAAACAAACAAACAAAAGAAAAGTAGATGAAAAACTGAGGTCTGGGTTTCAGTAATTTAAGTCTTGTTCATCTTCAAACAGACTTAATGTGCTGTATTACAATCCAGCTAAATTACATTCAGATCTGCCATGAAAACAAATTGAGGTGCACACTGGGCTTAATTATGCTTTAGAAAATAGGAGCATCACCGATAGCAGAAGGGGGCACTAGAAACTAGCTGTTATGTTTTCTGAATCTGTTTCTTCTTTTACAATCATCTTAACATTTATAATACATATATATATATAAATGCATGCACATAGTCTCATTTACTAAATAGTTACCCTTCTGCCCTTTCTCAAGCTCTTAGTGGATGTACTGTGATTTGCACCCAGTCTTCAGCCTTTGTCTTTTGTGACTGGTATTCTTTATCTGCTCTGAAGTTGCATAAGAGATGGCCACTTCAGCAGGCCCAGCAGGGGTAATTGGACCCTACAGCAGTTTCCTCTTAGAAAATCATGATAGCATGCTTTCAGTCATGCAGAAACAAAGTATTACCTTCCAGAGAAAGTATTATCTATTAACTCTTTAAAGGAACAAAAGCACTTGGAGCAAAATGCAAAACGAACAGAAGCGATTAAAGTTGGGGCATTATTTACCCTTTGTAGGAACTTCCCTTCAAAGAACTCTCTAGAAGAAACAAGGATCAGAATCTCCTTGTCCTTCTCATGGTAACTAGATCTTTTTAACCTCTTATATTCACCTAGTTTTAATGAAGAACTCTTACTATTTTGAGACGTTGGTGATTTTAGGTTTCCTTTGATGATCTTAGGAAGAGAAAACATTTCAAGAAAAGAGGCATTTAGAAAACAGTGCTTAGCCTGTTATCCTAGCTGATTTAGAGATTAAGTTGTGCAGAATTTCTTCTCCTAGTGATGATTTCATTTTCTTTGGCTTCACATATTTTTGGCCTTCTCTGATTCATTACCATTCAAACACAACAACAGGTAACTATTCTTAAAATCACAGGAGGCTGTCTAACCTCAAAAGTTTCTCTGTACAAAATATTTTCTCTGCTTTTCTTTTCTTTGCTTGTTTTAGATCTCCCAGGATTCTGTCCCTTCCTTTGAAAAGTGATAGACTTTTCCATGGGCCAGCAGGTTTTATGGCCAGAGATACTTTCTTCTTAGCTTTTTTTTCCCCCATCAATTAGCCAAAGCAAAAACCCCCACCCAAGAAGGCAACACATAAGTTAAATTTAATCTTTTAGACTTTTTTATCTAGCTCAAATTTTCCATTAGTCAATTTCAAACTACTATGTTTTTCTTTTGAAGAGACATACAGAAATCTCTCCTCTCCTGAGTGTCCTGAAATGTAATAAGAAAGGGAAGGAAATACGCTTTAAAAATTTATATTGAGGGGTTATAGTGGATGACATTGCAATTAGAGGTCAAGAAAATGCTAAAGGCATGTTGTCCTTTTAATGGAGGTTCCAATTCAGAGCTTTTTTTTCTCCCCAGGTAGAAGCAGGTTTATAGGGACTCTGAAATGGATGCACACAGGATCTGTTAAATGTGTTTCTAATTGTCTGAGTTTAATAATTGATAATATAGACATAGCTTGCGAATTTTTTCTTTCACATAAAAGATAATTGTGCCTGAGTATAGCATAGTCTGAAATTAAATGTGTTAAGTGCTCCAGGGACTGGCATGTACGTGCTATGAAAGATCATTCCTTTTGATAAGTGTAAGCTAGAACCTGTAACAACTTCTACTTATTTGGATTGCAGTGGCATTCAGAAACCTAAAGAAGGTGATGTCTGTTCTCTTCGCCATAAGGAGGCAGTAAAAGCTGTTGCTTACCTTCATTCTTCTCTTCTCGCCATCTGAAAGCTCAAAACAGGACCTCTGTCCTTCCACATTGCACCTTCTAAGGTGATCTGCTTCTCTTTTGTGCAGACCTCTCTTTTATCCCCTTTCTTTCACTCTCCTGCACCTTGGGGGAGGGAAGAAGAGACAGAAACAACTGCTTCAGGTTTCTCCTATTTTCTGCTATTTGGAGGAAGAGGAAGCATTTTTCAAGGACTGATAGGAGCAAAGGACATAAGACGTATGAGGGATGTCTTAGGAGGATATAAGGTCCTAAAAACTTGGAGAAAACAGAAGCTATGGAAGACAGCAAGGGAGGTAAAGTGAAAGTTGTTCACTGGGGGAATCTTCTGGGAAACACAGAGGTCAGAGTGCACCAGAAGGAAAAGAGAGAAATTTATGCTGAAATATGATCTATGAGCAAGATGAAAAAAACGGGCAAGAGAGAGAAGGGAAGGAAGAAGAAAGAACCATGGCTATGTAGGATTTTTAGTCTGTGTTTCCAAGACTTGTATAATCATGGCAACAAATATGTCAAACTCTTTATATATTTATAGAAAAAGAGATGAAACTTATGGGCCGGAAAGGTAGGAAGAGTCTAGAAAAGGGATGGAAGAAGACAAGGTCTGTGGGATACAGCAAAAACTTTTTTTTTTTTTTTTTTGACAGATTTCCAGAAGAAGGGATAAGTGTGCAAAAGAAATGGTAAACAGGCAGCACTAATTTTAGGAAAAAAGAGTCCATATTTACAGAGTTTAATTTTAGGGCTGAATAAAAACCCATCAAAATAATCTAGAGCAGTATTGGCTTCAAAGGGCTTTGGATTAGGGTTCAATGGACTCTGTCTGTTGAAATGCCTGATGATAACTTTGATAACTTTTTCTAAAGGAATGGTGAGTATTTATTACTGAGAAGCATTTTGGTTTAGCCAACAAAATATACTCCAATCCTATGAAGTTCTTGTTGTGACTGAAACAGAAAAAAAGGTACTTTTACAACACTCTGGCTGCAGTTAAATGTCCACAGGTAATCAGGAGAATTCCTTCTGCCCACAATGGCTCACTGCATTTGGCTTTGGTGATGGGCTGAAAAGGGTAACTGCTGACAAAAAAAAAAAAAAAAAAAACAAGCCTCCTGATTGTTTTCCATGGCAGTTGCTAAGAACAGAGATGATTTTGCAGGGCCGCCTTTCCCTGCATTGCTTAGTTTTCCTGGAAGGTGAGCAACAAGACATCATCACCTGCCCAAAGGCAAAGTGCAGCTCTGTTTTCCCAGATCTCTTCTATGTGGTTTTGCAAGACTGTGCTCTTGAAATATCACTTCAGGCAACAGAGGTTCAGGACACGAGTTGTGTGCTCCTCTTTTTTTTCTTTTTTTTTTTTTTTTCATCTTTTTAATGATGCTCTTACATGCTAACCTTTTTTTTTTTTTTTTTTTCTTCTTTTTAATGATGCTCTTACATGCTAACGTAAACAGCACGAACAGCACAAAATAATACTCTGCTGGCAAAACTTCTGTGTCTTTCTCAAGTGTGCCCGCATCAAATACTTTAATGTGTTTGAAATCACAAGCTTTCATCTCTCATTCTAAGGCACAGCAGTCTTTAGTCTGTGTGGTCAGGTGCCTGCAATTGCTTTCTTTCAATACTGAGAATCGGCGCTCCAGAAAATTAGACACAAATCCTATATACAGGAATAACTGTTGATGAAAATGACTCTTGTGTTGCATTTCTGAACTAAAATTGGCTTAATGCAAAGATTTCTCTCCCCACTCACACTCGGTTCCAAACAAATCAAAGAAATTAAGTGAAGCACAGGAAACTACATGCAAATTAATAATAACAACAATAATAACAATAACAATCATAATAATCTGTAATTTTAAATCATAGGCAAAAGCTAGCCATGAAATTAAGATATTAGAAAGAAATACACAATGGTTAATTTAAATGCAAAATTGACTCAAGAAAAATATTCTTCTAGTGATGAACAAGTTTGTGTGCAATTACACCAATGTAATAAAAGACACTGGTAACTGCATAGGTTCTGATAGTGAAGATAAATGGCAGTGATGCACAAGACGATTCCAAAAAGCTGGACCAAAAAATCACTGCCATATTGCAGCAGAAACAGATGATATTTGAAATGATTCATTGATGACAAAGTTGTAGTCATTAAAGCAAATCTAGAAAAAAAAAAAGTGCTAGAAATATGCATGTGTTATATTGAAGATATGCTCATGAATATTTTGTGAAGACTTTGTGAGTGGTTAATCAATTCCAGGAGACTGTCCAAGAGGTCTGTAAATTTGTGATAACCCTTATTTACACTCATCTATGTACTCTCTAATTAATAGACTCCTGGATCAGCACATGCATTATTACACATGTTAAAGCAATTGCTATTATCAATCCTTTATATATATTAACTACTTAAGTTTGCTTTACAGGGTGAGGTACACTGGGGTAAAGCAAAAGCCCAAATATATTTAGAAATTTATCCAGTGACAGATGAAAAAGTAGAGTTAATAAGACACTTGAGAACTGTGAATAAAACACTTTGCAGTTGACTAAATACTAACAGTGATGAATGCTAAAGTAAATAACAGCCAGTCCACTCTCCACTGCCACACACTTTCCTGTGTGACATGAGAACATCCACTTTGGAAAACAGAAAAAATGCTTTTAAGACCCTTGTTTTCTCATAAGTATTTTAGCCTCAATAGACCATTATGATCTTTAGATCAAAAATATCTTTAGAACATTGTCTTCTTTTTTGAGATAGTAATATTTTTTTCCATTCTTGAATTAGTCTCGAAATTTGACGGTCTTACAAAGTTCAGCACAGGCAATTGTTGCTTTGATCAAATGTCATATATTCTATAAATAATGGCCCTATATTTTAAAATAAGTAACTTGGAACAAGGAACTTCATACTTTAATTTAAAAAATATGAACATGACCTATTATGAAAATTCAGTATTTTTTTTCAAGAAATGTATGAATACGGGAGACCAAGATAACTCCTAACAGAAGTGTTTCTTGAACATGGTTTCTAATAGCAAAATTCCTTCTATATAATTCATTAGCAATATATGATTGAGACTTTAGCTCATCAAAGGATGAATATGGACATGTCAAATGTGAAGTAATTGTGGAAAAAAAATTGGTCTTTCCTTTCATAAGAGGATGACATTTCTGTAGAAATACAGAAAGTCTTTAAGCTATTTTCCAGTTAAATCTCTATTGAAATATTCTATGCAGATGTGGCAGAAATCATGGGAATGAAGTTAAAAGTGAAATGTAAATATGAAAATCAAGTTTGTTCTTTATTTGTAACAGTAGAGTTCCTGTGTATCAGAGCTGTGCCTGTGTGCACACCCAGTGCGCTTACAATCTTAATAGGATGCTCCAAGAGGTTCCTGGATATAGAGATGTATCACAGACAGGATATTGGACTGCCTTGAGACAATATGAAAAGTTGAAACTAGGTGACTGGCCCAGCCTTCACAATTAAGTATTGGACTGATAGCTACAGGAGCTGTTCAGATGGAAATTTCAAACAGTTCTATAAATTCCACCTGAGTCAACTCCTGCTGCATCAGGTCTAATTTGTACGTCTAGGTGGGCTGAGTAAACTCCTGGGAAAATTATTCCAAAGATACGTACTTGCTGCAGGAGTGTTGTGCATAGATAATACGGTTGTAAATAGACTGTAGAAATGTTTTCTTGCAGAGCTGGTCATGTAGGACAGTCTTTTGTATGTAGTTAACATTCAAGACACATTTTGTATGTATTAAATTGTATCAACAGCCAAGAGGTATACCAACAGATAAGAGTTATGCGTGTACTGGGGAGGTCATGTAGGAGTCTGGCCATCTGTATTGTATAAGCTTTCTCTCTTTCTTTCTTTCTTTCTTTCTTTCTTTCTTTCTTTCTTTTCTTCTTTCTTTCTATGGTTTGTGTATCTGTTTAATACAGTTCTGATCATTCATGTGTAAGCAAAATAAAAATCGAACCAGGCTAGATTAGGTATTGAGACAAGTGATTGTACACAGGGAATGAAAAAACATACCTCACAGGAGTGTACTGAAAGAGCTCGGCTTATTTAGCCTAATAGAACAAAGACTATCAAGGAATATAATTGTGATCTATAAATATGCCAGGGGAGTAAACATTAGCAAGAGACAAGTACTGTTAAAGGACAATGTTTTTACAAAACTACTGTATAGTAGCTATGAATAGACAGATACTGAAAGCTAGAAGTTGATTCCCACGGAAGAAATTATACTTTTCAAAATATTTTAGTAAGAGTAATGTGAGTAAAAAAGCTGGAGTTTGATGCTGAAGCTATGAGATTTATGAAAGGGATCACATGATGCATGCCTGAGACAGAAAAGCACTGGAGTCAGTAGTCTAGGAAGTCCCTTCCTTTCAAATATTCTGTGTTTCTCTTTCAAAAAGTTAGAGAATGACGGTCTTTTAGATATTGGGTTGTCTATTACCCTACTAGATTGAGGAGCATAGTGAAGACTACCACCACTACTGTAGCTTGTGATTTCCAGCCTAAAACACAAGCCTGCAGTGTTTTCACAGTCTGAATAGCTATCTGTTTTAAGGCACCTTCCTGAACCAGCCATGGTGATGTCTAGTACAGCAATGGCTCCTGCATTTGTGTACTGAGCTACATAGGGTGGGTTAAGAATCATTCGGAAGCTGAAGAGGACTATAGTTTGGGCTGAATCCGGCCTTGCAACCACAGTGTGCATAGCCTTGACTGACAACATTATGTATTTTGAAGTGTCCATAAGCAAAGAATTCACTGATTTCTGGTGGAGGGTGCTACCCTCACTCTGTGTTGGTGATCCTAATTAAAGATGTGTTCAATGAATTTAACAACCCCATCAAATTGCTTATAGGTTCACTGTTCTCCAGCTGCATTGGATAACCTGTCATCTGGGCAGGAGTACCAAAGCTCCATCAAAATACCCTGCTCTGTGCTGCAAGGCACTGACAGTACTGTTTGTACGAGTATAGTGAAACATCTGCAAAATGGAGAAGGCAAGATAGGGGTCAACAGGTCCTTTCTGGATGTTTTAATAATATCCCTCTTTGGTTAGGCTCCTTCCTAATGACACCTGTGAAGTGGGTTACATCTGCAAGATTAATTTGTCAGAGGATACAAATTTTATTGTCCTCTGGCTGTGTTACAACACTCTTCAAAGTAATAAAATTGAATTTCTGCTTTTTGGCACTAAGGTAAGACTCTTAGGCAGGAGAAAAAAAATAAATGAAATCAACAGCTGAAGATAATCACAAGTCGTGTGCAAACAACCCTCTCATTTTCAGAGATGGTCTTTAATAATGATATTTTTTCTGGATTCACTCAGATTTCAGCAGGCGCTCATCAGCAGCATGGGAGTCTTATTAAAAGCAATAGCTAGCTTTTTGCACATTTCACTGAACACTCTTCACTTCAATGATTTTCAGTTCAGTCCAATTAGTCAGTGCAATTTAGTTTGTTCAATGCAAATCACTGGGTTTTAATTGAGTCCAATTAGGCACAAATCAATAAAAGTCAATTCAAGCTAATTATCTTCTATACAAATCAATAGGATTCAATTAAAATCAATGAGGGTCTTATTCACTCTAATGACTGACCTGTTCCCCCTCTTCAGTTGCTATAAAAGGAGTCCACACATTGTTCAAAGTGGTGGTTCTTGGCAAGTATCTCTGCTTTAGTGAGGAAATATTAGTCATTAGAGAAAGTATGAAGAAAAAGATATGTAACTGGGTTATCCTTTTCCCATTGCTGGCTCTTCTGCAGTAAATTTTCTGCAGTGAAATCTCCTCTTTCAGATTATGCAGGTGGTTGAATATGTGTGCAAATTTAGACATACCTACATGAAAACTGAGCTCTGCAGACACAGAAATTAAAAATTGATGAATGTATTTAATATCGTTCACAGTGTTTATTTTTACCCTAGAAATTTCTCCTTATTTTTAAGATGTGATTGTGCTTTGAAAAATTGACCTGAAGTTTGTTGTTAGCCATGTGTTTAACTCTTAGCTTAACTGACAGCAGCCTCTTGCTGGTGTTAATATATAGACTAAGAAGTCTTCCAGTAAAGACGTTATTACATGCTTTTGTGATATTTACCACAAAGAAAGCCTTGCTATAAGTAGAGGGAAGAGGGTATACACTATGGTAATCACAGAATCATTGAGGCTGTGTACTGGTTTTGGCTGGGATAGAAGTGATATTGTTCACAGCAGCTCATATAGTGCTATATTTTGGATTTGTGACCAAGACAATACCTGATAAAACATCCTTTGTGTTTAGGATATGCCTACATCTGCAAGTGTGCTCAGAAGGCAATACTTGTTTCTGGTAAAGAATGTGACTCCAAGACAGATGTGTGGCACTGTCCAAGATCATTTTGTGGCACACGTAGAAGGCAATGATTAGTGGCTTAACTTGTTGCTTAAGGTCTTAGTATGCTGTTGAAGCATACATAGGTATACGCACCCAGCCTATATATATAATGAAAGCACAAGCCACCTTTTTTAAAACAAATGTCTGCAAGAGTGGGAAGATATAGGTGGCTGTCTCCTCAGACAACAGCAGGACAAGGACAAGTATTTAAAAATCTTCAGTTAAGCTTTCCAGTGTAATTTGAAAAATGGAGTTGAGGATGCAATAATAGGTTTGTGGAGTGGCTTTCGTGTGGAGTTAGATTGTACTATGGGATCAAGAGACTTATGTTAACACATTAGAGAAGAGATTATTAAAGGTTGGACCATGACCTAAATGGCTCCCAAGCTCGAAATAAACTAAGATGGTTTTTGTTTTACTGAAAGTGGAATCACAAGAAGAAGTGAGATGGGAATTTCTGCTCTAAAGCCCCACTAAAAACAGTGAATCTGTTTCCTGAATTCCTGCCCCCTGTACATCTCCAATTTCAAATGAAGTACCTTCTTTTCTGTTATATAAATCACTTCTTTGCACCAGATTGTTCTTGCTCATGCTGAGTAGTAACTATTTAAATGTCTCTACTGATGTCAACAGCTTTATATGAGATTAAAATACTACCTGACTTCCTGCAGGTACCATGTTATAACCTAAGTATGCACATTTAAAAATAGCTTTCCAATTATTATGATTTCAAGGCCTTTTAGGACAAAAAAGTAGAAGCTCTCTGGGAGGTTGTTTGTTTGTTTTTTTTTTTTAATTCTACTGTGGAGACATATTTATTAAGAAAAGGGAAGTACTGATAGAGGTTTTCTTAACCTTAAATGTCTTCAGTATTCCATCTTCTGAAGTGCAGTCATGGTTTATAGGAGTCTATTACCAATTTGCACTTTTTCTGTTAAAGTAGATGCTCAAATGCACAGTCCAGTGGAGCTAAACAGATGTGGAGGCAATATTGTCCCTAAATATTTCTTAAATGGATGGGTAGAGTGGGAAAAAAATAAAAGAAAAAAAGAAAATACAAATTATGCGTGTCTATATAATTCAAGAATGCATACAAATTTGCAAATAAAAGCTGAAGGAACAGCATAACAAAATCAGATCAGTGTTCTATTGAAATGCTATGAAAATTCATCAAATACATAACAAACAATTTTATACTATGTACAAGAGGTTGTAAAAAGGAGAAAGTGCCAGTTACTAGATCTATAATAAAAGCTTGTTCTGCTCTAGCAATGATGTGATGGTATTTACTTCAGTGCCAAAATAAATAATAACATAGGGGTGCAGGTGAGTTGGACTAAAGAGGCACGTAGCTTGGTACCTTTGATAGAGAAAGGCCATCCTATATGACAGTTTCTCTGAGCACTCTCCTGGCCTTCAGTGGTTTGCTGATGAGGAACTTCCTGAATTAGGGTCAGTACCTTGCTGCTTCACCGTTCAGATGGATTTCTCCTCCATGAACTTGATGAGTAGTTTTTAGTCTGTAGTCAAAAAGGTTCTTCCAGATTCTTCAAAAAGAGGGTTTGGGCTTAAGACTGAAGGAACATGGACAGATGAAATCCACATGTGCTGTTGTCTTAAATCCTATTTCTGATTTATTTTCCCCATATCAGTTTTTTATTATTAACTGTAGTAAAGTATCTGCCTTATGTCTTAATCTCTTCAAAAAATTTACTAATTCTTTAGAGAAGATAAAATTTCTCTAATGACTAAACTGAGGAAATGGAGAAATTTGGCTGAGATGAGCATATATATTTTTTCTGGACCTGGGGCATGAGACTCGCTTCACATATAGTGTTGCAAAGGTAGCTCTTTGCCCACTCTCTGAACCCAAATTACTACTAGGTCTTCATAAGCTATAGATCTCGTACATCCAGTCCCAGCTTCCCTCTCATCATGTTCACAGCTGGATCTATAGTCAGGGGTACAAGGTATGAAGTATGGATGACAGAAAGCCAAAATCTCGTCAGTTAACTCATTTGGCTTCTTCCCCAACCTTTTTTGACATTTCAGCGGAACAAATGGGATGTTCTGGACTGCACAGCAGACCACAGAAGATTTCCAGTCATTCGTTTGAATTCTCATTTTGGCAGACATTGCTATGAATGTGGCTTGGGGATATAAATGGTGTCTGGTAAAACCAGCTGTATTTTGTTGGGGTCACCTCCAATGGTGGTAATTGAGCCAGCTCCATTTAATAGCTGTATAATTCCCTTCCCCCTCAGTGTCACATTGAATCAAAAGTTCTCATTTTTATTTTCTTTATGCTTTATTTCAAAGCTAAATGGGCTGTACATATTACTGTTCTTAATCCTTCATGGAATTAGTGCAAATTGACATTTTCCACATCCCAGGGTAAGACAAAGATTAATTAAAAGCCTCATGCTGGCCTATTATCCTCCTTTTTCATTTTGTTTCTAATTGCCATGAATTTTAGACTAACTTTAAAATCATCCCTTTTCCAAATATGAATAAATCCGAGCATCAGATTCTCAAAAAAAAACCAAACCAAAACCAAAAACAAAACAACCCCTCAGGAGACACCCATGCATTGGTAATACGCATGCCCAAGGGATGACAGGAAATTTCCCAAGACATCCAGTTCTCTAGCAAATCCCAGGTCAATTTTGCAGAGCTGAGATAAATAAAGATGAATGCCCAAACTTCTAACCGCTCATCCAATTAAAGACTGTGAATTGTAGTCGTATCCATCTTAAAGGATTACCTGGAAGAAAAAAGTAGTGGAGTTGTGGGGAAAGCTGAATGAGAAATCACTCTCCTTGTTCTCAATATACTAGTTTCATCTTATACAGAAAGATACAATATCTTTTGTGTGACTTTTCTGTTATTAGTAAACAAACCATAACAAGCAGACACATTACAAGCAGTTAATTTGGAATGAGGGTTTGCATAATAAGGGCCCTCTCCCATCATGAGAATTGAGGATGTAGGAAAGGATGATGAAGAAATTTGACTGTTGCTGTCTGGGACTTTTATCACTTTTAGTACTGGCCATAATTTTGAGAAAAATAACTTTTGCTTTCATAATTGTTATTATGAAATGCTCAGAGGAATTAAGCACCTCCTAAAGAACAGGAAAAAACTGTATTTATTTACCTACTGTATTATGGAAATCACTAACCTATACTACTTTGAAGGTGGAATTGTAAGTATATTCAAGTCAGAATTGCTAGAAGTTTGAAAGATTACGCACAAAATACCTTGCCCTTATGCTTTTCTTTAAGCATCTGAGCTGACTACACAAAACTTTGATTTTACTATTTATAGCATTTTTGTGTGTTCTTAAATGCTCAAGAAACACCTAGTGGCATCATCCAGCCATCTCCCATACCCCACCGGATAAGATCCCTACTAGAGATGTGGAAATGTCTCTGTTTCTGGTTAGTGGTCAGTCCAACAAGCCCCACGCTGGGGGAGGACTCACGGTGTCACACCTCCACTTCTCTAGTAGCCATGGGCAGATTGAGAAAATACAAGGTGTGTACACTGAAGATGGTGGTAGACAACTGTAAAGGGCACAGGTTTTCCTCTGCCACATTGCATGGGAAGGCAGGTGGTGCTCAGGAGGAAGGAAAACATGGGGCATGTCAGAGAGGGTGAAAAGGTTTTACTTTTCTCCACTTTTTTTTCTTTTTTTCTTCCCACACTCCTGCTCTCATCACTCCTTTCACTTGGTCCATTGCTATACATACTCACGTATCAGTGGCATGTTTCCTCTTTGGATTCACATTGCATAGGAGGAAAAGAAAAAAGGATCTTTGCTACATCTAGGAAAGAAAGAGTGCAAGACAAAACACCCCCTTGTACCCTGGCATAGAGTTCACCCCCTCCCACATTCCTACTGTGTCCAGTTGCACGAGGCAATGACAGCATTATTATTCCTCATGAAAAATCCAGCATGTGGTTATAAAAATCCAGAGGCAGCTGCCATTTGTTCCATTATTTTTAGCTTTTTTGTGAAAAGTTTTATTCATTCACAGACTTGTCCTTTCCCATAATTCTTACTGTCCTACTGTATTAGTCTTTTGCTTGTATGAATTGTCATCTAGCAGCTTTACCATATTATGCTGTTATTAAAAGCTAAAAAATGTTATAATTAGTTTAGAACAGAGAAGAAAAGATGTAATTCTGATTGTGCTCACATTATGTCTGTTGTAAAACTATGTGCTGGACTGGATTGAATAATATAATTACACAAGATTCGCTGCCATGTAATTATACTCTCCTGACAAAAGTCAATTTATACATCAATTTGTAGTGTTTGAATAACTGTTTCAAAATAAATTATTCTACTAAAAAGCCTCTATAATCAGAAAGTCAGGAGTAGGAAAAAGTTATATAAATTTTTTCACACTTTTAAAAATATATTTTCTCCACCTTTATGATGTATAAAACATTTTCTTGTTATTATGCTGGCTCATCCACAGATAGAGAACATACAATTTACTACAGCTTAACAGGGCCAGCAAAAGCCCATATTCTTGTTCTAATTCTATTCTATTCTTCACACCACATCATCACTGTAGTAATGGGGTCTTTCTAGAAATTCATGAGGCAGTGTCATTAGGAGTTTCCAGTGCAGTAGTCCCTGCTTTTCTGTTTCTTTTCCAATTTTATCTAAAACAGACCTTAAATAAAGGTCGGTCTGTTAATTTGTATTAATAGTGTTTGGTTTTTATTATGCAGGATATGATCCAATTGCCCATTTCCCACCTGTGTTGGAAAATTTTAGTCTTTCAGGCAGTCTTAAAGCTCTACTGGTAGAGCCTGGGGACCTGGTATAACTGCCTGTCCTGTGTACTCTGCCATTCAATTCCACCCACATGCACTGCAGGACACGCACTGGGGGTGAACGTGGGATCACAGGTTCTTTTTCTGTCCATGGACATTTCTTTAAGAAATTATTTGGAAAGTAGAAGCTGCTGGAAAACCTATTGTCTTTCCATGCAGCTTTGTAGGAACTTGTGTGCCATAGGGAAAAGAGGTGGAATTAAATGAATAGAAATCCATACTGCATCGGAGACATTGCAAAGGGCAAAGATGTAGCTGCTTCAGGGAAAATAAAGCCAAACCAAACAAAAACAAAGAAACAAAACCAACAAAACCCCCCCCCACAAAAACCCCACAAAACCCAAACCAAAACCACAAAAACCCCCACAGATTTTTCAGTGCCTATCCCCTTTCTGTATAGAAATGCCTACTTTTCACTTTTTAAATTTTCGATTTCTTGGAGAAAGACAGCGTCTTTCTTGTGAATGCCTTTCTAGCTAGTTTTTTTCCTTTGTAATATTTACTTAACTGTGTAAAATTTTAGAAATTACTTTAAAGAACAGAAGAGCAATGTCACTCGGGTGACACTGCTTTGAATAAAAATGGGTTGGCAAAGAACAACATTGGTGAAATCAAAAGCACTGCTATTAATCAGCTGACCTGGCTGTTATTAACTTCAAGTCACTTGTGAACTGGATAATCTAAGCAATTATTAAAGCATGAATGTGAATTCAGCTAATGCCCTCATCCTCCACATCATTATCTTAGGCATAATCACCCTTTGGTCCTTGAATGTCTTTTTCATCTGAGAGCTGAAACTCTCAGCATGCTGCTTCCTTTAATGACTGCAAGAAGAGGCAAAATTCCTAGCTAACACGGATCCTACGTTTTCCAGTATTCCTCTTGCATATTTGGAGATTTTCTATGCCATTCATACAAATTAAAAGATATACAAACAATACATTTTACAATAACAATTTTGCACTGACATATTTTAGTTCTAAAACTAGATCTGTAAGTGCCTCATGAAAGCTGTGGGAAAAGAAGGCTCTGCAAAGGAAAATTTATTCCATCAGGGAAGTTGTCGAAGGCAGGTAGGATAAATTGGCCTTTTCTAGTGCCTGTCTCTCTCCACTGACTGTGAAAGTAGCTAAGGCTCAATATCTGTGCTGGATGTTGAATCCCATCCCAGCGTGCAGAGTGGGCTGAGTGAAGAGGCAAACGCTGTGTTCTCGTCCCTGACAGTGATCCATTGTGCAAGCTGAACAGGGCACTCTTTGCAGTCCTCTCTTCTCTGTTCCTAGGACCTTAGTTTGTGAGTTTTTCATGGCAGTGACTCTTCAGCTGTGTTAGTTGCTTTTATGACGGCAAGAAAAAATACCTATTACAGAGTTCAGGCTGCTCGGCTCTCCAGCAGCATCTTTTCTTAATGAATTTATTTTAAAATTCAGTTCTAGGTTCACTTATGTTTCCTCAAATCCTACAGGATAAGATAAAAAAAGAGCTACTACAACTGGAGATACACAACTAGCACCTTGTAATTCAGTTTTTAAATTACTCATATTTACATACATAACTATAATGGTTGCTTGCGTCTGTGTGTATGTTGTTATTATTTTAATTACCTTATCAATGCAGTGGCTGTGGCCATATACCTTGTGCATAACAGAGAAGTTATATCCCTTTTATTCAATGAGATTTTTTTTTTTTTAAAGCAAAGTCAGTTGCTAAGATTTTTATTTGGTCAGAATCAAAGATACCTTTTGTGTTCTGAATTTTCCTTGAGATTTGTTGACTGTAGCTCAAATATCAATTGAGAGAAAAACAAATATGTTTCAGACACTTACAAGTGGTTTGGAATTTATGGCCACTTATACTGTTCAGAGATTTAAAAAAAAACACTAAAAAATGATGGAAAATAAAAAGGGCAGCCCAAATAGATTCCAACAGCTTAAATAATTTCGGTCACAACAAACTCCTTTGGCACAATGGAGAGCTAAGAGTGTACTATCAAAACATTTTCCACTGAAAAAAAAAAAAAGAGATTTGGTTTATGTGCAGAAGAATGCAGATTTATAATAATTTATTAATGGGTACTAAATATTACAAAAAATATTTTCTAGGTGTTGCTAATAGATAGGTTTTGGATAATAATTCATGCATTTTTGTAGATGAAAAATTCAAATTTTATTAAAATTGTGTAGCTTGAAACAAATTTCAGACTGTTTTACTGGGCAAGATTTGCCTGGAGAAAAAAGAACACAAAAAAACAGAAAATCTTTTTAAGTAGAAAATATGTGTGTACAAATGTGCATGCAGATAAACAGATTGTTATATAAACATAAAATGATACAGGTTTTTATCAGATTTCAAATTTAAGAATTAATCAAGTTTAATCCCAAATTATTAAGAAAGGCCAAGAACTGAAAGCTGTATTTCTGCAGAGTTATTTCCAAATTCTGATGAAAGTATGAACTTTGATATTATGCTTCACTGCCTACTTGAAAGCAAGAAATAAAACCTGAGTATCCTTAATTGAGAAAAGACTTAAAGAGGTCTTTTCTGGTTTAAATTGATTTCCTTGTTCCAGTTGAAAACCAAGGGGACAGACTGTTGTGTTACTACCCATAAAACAGGTTTCATATCATCTGATTTCAAGCACCTGCAGTATAACTTCCACTAGTGAGCTGTCAATTCTCTCATTAAAGCCAACTGAGTTTAGACTGAAATAATTTTGACCACCTGTTATCAAACATTTCAGTGTACTATGAATTGCTCCCTAACTTTCATTGGCTTTACTGAGACACACTATCTCTTAGAGAGTTAAATTCATGTAAAATTTTGTTTAACCAGAACTTACCTGATAGCTGCATCACGTGTGTGCTGACAGGTAAGACTGACAGTCTTTATTATTACATATCGGGATATCAATGCCAATTCCTCCAGCCAGGAAAGTCCTCCCTCATCCTATGAAACCCAACCTACTGTGCTAGAGATGGGATTGGAAGGGAAATTACCCAATGAAGTTCTTGTTTACACCATCTTTCTTGTTGAGTGGCACACAAGGTATAGGAGATGTAACTGAGCTGATATGCTATGACTTACTCTATGGTGCGACTGTGAGCATGTGTGTTGGGAATATTGCTCAAGTGTCCATGGATCAAGCATGAAGCAGAAGCATAGAATCATAGAATCATAGAATCGTTTGTATTGGAAGGGACCTTAAAGATCATTTAGTTCTACCCCCCCTGCCATGGGCAAGGACACCTCCCACTAGCCCAGGTTGCTCAAAGCCTCATCCAGTCTGGCCTTGAACACTTCCATGCGTGATCTGAGATTTATCTTTGGGGAAAGGCAAAGGGATTGATCTTCTCTGCTCTCCAGGCAGACTTGCTGTAAGTTCTACAGGCTTGACTAAATAATACACAAAATGATGGTAAATCAGAGGACACATTTGCACTAGTTTCTCAAGCCATCCACCAAACACTGGGCAGGGGGTTAAAATTCTTCTTGTTTATGGTCCCTGCGCTGTGCCATGCAGTTCACAGATCAAGTTTTCTGTCTGTTTGCTCTTCCTTCAGAGAGTGAGGAAATTTTATTTGATTCCCAAGCTAAGTTTCAACCACCAGCGTGGTATAGTTGTGCAATACCCTCATTGATGTAAACACAAGAAGATACACACTGAGTGCCTATGCACACCTCTATGTACCTACCAGTCATTGAAGAATTAAATACGGGGGCAATGCCAAAGATTACAGGCAGATTTAGTGAAGTGGACTTTTATTTGAGTTACTCAGTGGCTTAACTATGAAAGAATTAACACGAGTTCTTCCCATTTTGGGGTTTAGACCATGCAGTGCTAACTGCATTGACAGCAATGCATTGACATGAATTGTTCCGGAGGAAATAGTCCTCATAAATATCATTTGTTAGGATTCCTTGCGAGTGAGATGCTGATCCTTTCCCACACTTTGGTTGTCACTTTATGGTATATATGTAATCATGTGAGTTGAAATGCTTGTAGGGTAAACTGTTATCCACTAAGGAGAAAAGATATGTGTTAGTGAATTCCTCTCCTTCAGAAATGTGACAGCATTTTGCTGTTTTCAGATAACAATACTATTCTGTAGTAGCACACTTTGGTGCCATCAGCCCTCTATTTTTATACATTTCAGCTGTCAGAGCTTCGTTGGGTAGAGATTTTAAAATGTCCATGCCTGATCAATCCTTGACCCTTCTGCCTACACAGCTATTTGGGATATCAGTTAGTGCTATTTGCCACAGTGTTTTCTTGTGACAGGGATCTTGCTATCTCTATTGATAACCACTATACACATTTAACAATATCCAGGTTTGTTCTGGCCCTGGGATTTAAAGAGCCACTTCAGCTCTAATGAGCCTCTGATCCCTGGACAGCTATATTTCATTTCAAAATCATGGAGAAGAAAATCTTAAGTTCTTCTCTAACAAGCTTATTTCAGTTTATTCCCCAATTTTTTTTTTATTGTTTTCAAGAAGAACACATTTTAGATTTCATCTCTTCTGTAACTGATAAAGACACAACGTTGTGGTCATATTCTTTAAATAAACATTACCTGTTTGCTTCAAGCTGCTTATATATGCCTGGACTATTCATTTTAATACAGAGTTTTAGCGAGAACGAAAACTAACTGGAGAACAAACTGAAATTCATTACCTGATGAGATGTCCATGGAAAAGTCAAAAATCCGAAACAATCATTTTTCCAAAAAGCCATGATATTTGACATTTGCTTGCAATCGGAAATGGCTGAAAAATAAACAAGAAAAAGGAAATTTGATGTGACTTAAAAAAAATTATAATGGAAAATAAGTCCGAAAGAGGTATTGAGTATTCTCGTAGTCAATTGCAAGGGTATAGGGTATTCGCCTGCACCCAGGAGGATCAGTGCTGCTTAAACCATTCTATTTGAAGTTTAATTTAAGTTTCATTTTAATTTGTTCTTGATTTTGTCTGCAGACACATACTTTAATGAAGAGAAGGTCGAGGTTAATCCCACTCTAAACTAAAAAAGCCTTACTTACCAATAAAATTAACTCTGATTGTTTAAAACCACTGAAATTTTTGCAAAAAAAAAAAAAAGCAATTTATGTTTTATACATGTTTATGAGACTATTTTATTTTACAATAACTGCTTTTTTTTTTGATGTAGAAAATAGATCCCAACACATTCTCTCTGAAATTTTACTTATTGGCTTTAATTATCTGTGTGCTTATGACTGAGATGCTTTCATCTTTCTCCAATATCCATTAAAAAAAAAAAAAAAGAAATAATAATAAACAAAGGTTAAGCAGAAAAGGTGAACTTCAAATTCTCAGAAAGCATAACTTACTATTTTCTCTGCTCACTTTTAAAAACTGGGAAAGCCATTGCCATCGCCTTCCTCAAGCCTTCTGTGAGCTCTGTAATGGTGCTGGTTGAGAATGGCTGGGAAGATGGTGGATCAGTTTGTCATGTCAGATACGTGTGCCACTCTTCCTTTTTTTGAGGGATGCTCCAGGCCACTGAGGTCTATGAAAATGCCTCTAGGATCCTGGCTGTCTTTGCCCTGTCTCAAATTAGGCCTGTTGGGAGATAATTCTGCAAAAACTGCAGTATTTATACTGAATCCTGACAATGGTTGGGCAGTTCTGAGGTTCTGAATCTACACACGAAACTCACAAAGTGTCCTTTTTTTTTACATAAAATTTTTCAAGGATTAAAACAAGAGTTTTCTTTTGTCAATGTTTAAAACCAAATCACTTTCCCTTATGTGTACTTGTTGTTCGGCATGTATCATGTCAAACGAGCAGACAGGGCTTGCTATTTAGAAGAAGACAAACCTAAATTTCACATTTTCATACGCAAATGCACAGAGCAATCCCTTTTTGGCACTTCAGATAAGCTTTTACTTTAAGTCGTATTGAAAGTTAAGTAATGTAGCCACATAAAAAGAGTAACACTAAATCTTCCTCAAACAAACAACTGGAAACACAAACTGCTTTAAATAAACTAGGTATATGGAATGATGACTGAAAGAGGTTTTTTGTTTTACTTTAAATGGTTTGCTAATCTTTATGGAGATGGTTAAATCAACATTGTGCCAGAAACTTCACATAAATTCCCATGAACTGCCATCGTAGTCAATCCAGGAGTACCTGCTTGTGACTGCCAAGCTGTTCTGTCAACCTAAGTATGGGGCAGTGCCTCTACTGACTTTCCATCCCCATCTTTGTCCTCTCTTTTTACACCACAAGCTCTTCAGACAAGTGACAACCTCTGACGATCCATATGCATGGAGAACCATACAATGCAAGGCTAGTCCTGGCCTCTAGCATTGTTCAAATATAAATAATAAACCTATAGAAGGTTTGGATGAGCTGGAGAAATAGAATTAGTTCCACAGGATTTTTTTTTTTCCTTTCTGAGCTCATGTTTCAATATTAATATCATTTATCTGACAGAATGATCTACAGGAGACATAGAATTGATGTTACGTTCATCTTGACTAACACTGTCCAACAGAAGACATGACTTAGGAAGGCAACAATTTAGGAAGAAAACTTATTTTTGCTTTACAATTGATATAGAGCAATGAATTCATATTTCAAAGTTTTTTTTTTTTTTTTTTCTGGCTAGAGTAAAATGTTAAAATATACAAGCTGCAAATTATTTCTATTCTTATTAAAAAAAAAGTAATCAATTTCTTGCTTTGTGACTTGCTAGAAGATTATGTCATTTGCTGTTGCTAACAAAATAGTTATTTTGTGTAATTTATTGTCCTAGGGCAGCTCAGCAGAGCTGCAGCATCTGGTTGCTCAATGAACTCTTGCATTTTACCCAATTTTCCACCTGGGTTGACTAGAAGATATAAATCTATACTTGATAAATATCAACCACTGTTTCTGTGTCTGAGAAATTAATTTCCAGACTCCATTGTAAGACTGCACAGCAATCAAGAGCACTCACAAGCATCAAAAATAATATTGGTTCAGTGCATTACACTGGCAGCAACAACACTCACCTCTAACTGTTTTACCTTGGATCTCATTTGAGAAATATGCAAATACAAGGTTGTTAAAGTAACTGATTGCAGAGATATGGAACCAGTAGGGGTGTTATCCCTGCTGTCCTGGTTAAATTCCAGTTCAGGTAATTAAATTCCACCTACCTAAATTCTGTTGTTGTTTTCTTTCTTCACTTTCACTTAAACTACGGAGCAAGATTCTTCACAGATATTTATTTTGCTTCTACACAGTGTGGCTTTGTGAGTGTTTCAGTGCTTCATTGTACGCTTTCTACAATTGAAAGTGTGCATAAGGCATTGTCCACATAAATGTCTTCCTAAACTTACGATAATTATGATTGAAGAAATCTTGGTATGTCAACTTGTGGCAACTTAAACATCCCTTTGATCTTAAAGCCAAAAAAGACTGTGATGACTTTCCTAGGAAAATGAGTAAGTCATTCTCACCAGAGGTAAAAAAATAGGGAATCTTTGTTCATTTTTCTATGTGAGGAAATGGATATGAGAATGCTATAATACTCTCACTAACTACTCAGGGGCAGTTTTGTGATTCAGAATTTAGGATTCAGGTATTGGTTTGGTGCAGATATAGAAAATAAATAGTATTTTGATGTTGTCATTGAGACAATTTTGTCTGAACCAAAGGGGCAGAGTCGCATACTTTGAAGCCAAGGGAGAACAGTTTTACTATTTTTTCCTAAGTACATTGATAAGAGCAGGATTTATCTTGTAATTACATCTGGCTGCAGATACAAATCTATTTTAAAATCTTTCCTTCCAACTCCATTCTTAAGAAATTCTGATCATAGATGAAGCAATCTAGATCCCTTAGTATTTATTTGTTGCTTGTTTATTTTATTTTAATTTTAAGTGTTATGAAGCTGGTGGAAGGACCTGTTGTGATGAAGAGTAATTTTAAAATATTAAATTGGAGAAAAATAATTTGTTCATAGATTGATCATTTAGTCTCTCAACTTTTTGAAACTCCATTCCTTTTGCTCCTGGTAGGAACATGAAAAAGATATTGGTGCTGTTCTATTAAATGTGTTGATACTCAAGCTCTAATAGTATATAGTCATGAGACCTCAGATTCTATAAAGATTTAAGTTTCATTTCACACATAAAGGACCAAATTCATCACACCTTACCGTAAGCGTTGACCTGAATGCCGATTTTGAGATAATAGTCAATTTTATCAATAGAGAAAGGCAGAAACTGCAGAGATAAAATCACATAGTAGTGGAAAGTCTGTCTCTGTAAATGTCTGTTCTTCTGCACCAATGATAAAGAGATACTAGCACAAGAGTACATTCCATACAGGTCAATATCTAGAGTCTGGTAAGAAGTATCTGAGTCCTCATCTGCAAACAAAAGCTAAGCATATTTAAGTACCTCCATTGTAAAAATAGCTTATGTAAATCAGAGGAAGTCTTCTGTACAATGGTAATACAGTGCCTTTTGATTGAAACTCTTTTCGTGGAATACTTTTGCTTTCAGAAGTGCCAAGAGAGCATAGGAATTGGAACTGAAAAAGTAATTTCAGGCTCTACAACAGGATTTTGGAAATTTTTGGTGTTTAAAACTCAATGGCAGTCCCTTCTGGGAAGATACTTGGCCCTGGACCCCATTCTTTGACCTAGATATGAACTCAACATTTGCATTTCTACCTGCAGCAATTCTTGGAGCTATTCCTGCCAATTTCAAACTCTTTTTGTGTTACTATAGTAATGAAAAAAATCTCTAAATGTATTAGGTTCCCTGGTTTGTAAACTAAACCTCATGCTGAGTTCTTCACAGGTTTGGTCTATTGTACAACAATGTGTAATGTGCAGTTGAAATAATAACAGGTTAATTTTGTCTTTCCAAATAATGCTACTGTCAGGTGCCATTGTTTAGGAATTCTGAAGATAAGGGTAGTTATATGAACGTTCCTTTCACTTCCATAATTTTCATGTGGTATTTCATTCTCCTTTATTTTCTGCCCCAGAGGCATGGAAAAATACAATAAAATGAGGCTTGAAATTTTGAGGTTGAGCAAAGTTGCAATAAAACCTGTTTTCTGTGGCTTCACTTTTATTTACCAAAGCAATCAACTTTCTTATTGCTAGTAGATATTTTACAGTTGACATACTTAGTCTCTTGACCTCCTAATTACAACAAAATCAACTTTTCACATTATAATATAGAATTGCAATAAATATGAGAATTAATTGTATTGAAAGAGTGCATTAGGAGTACACTGTCAGGTCATTAATCGGTGGCTTGGTTTCTAGAAATTCAGAAAAATACTCTGCTGACTTGTAAACCACATATGAATAATAAATAGTATGGAGATTAGGCTGCTAAGATAAAACCATCATGCACTCACCAACCTGACATTTAAAGAATATGTCAACAATTTAAAATATTCCCTTATATCGATGAAATGTTTATTCCATCAGGACTATCTTAGAATCTCAGATCACTGACACTTTTCTGATTGTGCTAGCACTCTGCAGGATAGACCTTCCTGTTTATTATTATAATCACTTTAGAGCAAAGTAAGCCTGTTTGTTTCATATAAGAAAAAATGCTGCACTTTATTAGTGGCTATTTTTTTTCTTCCAGATTTGAAGTAGATGGTTAATGGATTTTTGATAACCTTTATTTTGTATTCCAATTGAAATTAACATATTAATAGGATTAGAAGATCTTTTATTTCTGAAATTTTGATTTTTTAATGTCTTCTTCTACATTTGAATTATTTGTGAAACATAAATTGCCCAAAAACCTTAGCTAATAAGGATAAAGATAATTTTTTGTTATCATGCTGCATACTGTGTAAACTGAACAAATCATTTCTAGCCCTGCTCCTTCCTTAAAATTTATGCAGTCAGAAATACATAATGTCCTGCCCTTTTTGTTCAAGTTATTTTGTATGTTAAAAAATCCATGTTGATAATATTCAAGATGCTTTAACATATCTTTTTATTCTCAATTTCCTCATCGTCATTCTTTCATATTTTTCCTTCACTAAAAACTCCATCATAGTATTTTTAAAAATAAATCTGGAATTTTTTGTGTTGCTTCTATAAAACCATATCAATTAATGAATGCAAACTGTAATTTAGCATGTATTTTATTAGCTTCCAGTGTGCACCAGAGTTCTTATAGGATTTTGAACTTCGAAGGATAGTTCTACTAGCCTCTACTAAAATTAAGGTCATATTGTGCTTGGTGGTAGTTTTAATCCTTGTGTTTATAAATTACAATGCAAATGGTGGAAGTAATCAGAGTAAGATCAAAAAATAGTTGAAATGAGATTTATAAGGCTATAAACCAGCTCAGTGGGCCTACCTCTATGTGACTCTATGTTCTCACGTTCCTCCAGCCAGCCAGCAGACAGAAACATTGCACGTTTGTCGTCCCTCCCTGCTCCCTAGTTTCTACAGAAATAAAATCACTTATTTGAAGGTAGGAGAGGTGATACTTTGCAAAGTCTGGCAGATACCCAGATGTGAAAATATGGTGGTAGGATGCTGGAAAATGCACTAGTTTAAAGGTACAGGGGTAATTTAGGAGGCTAAGGAAGTGAAGCAGGATCCCACAACCGATTGCCAGGGCTCCCGGTCCTCAAGGAGATGGCTGATCATCTGGCTTTGTTTTAGCCTCTGAACAGGCTGATTAAATGGTTGTGATCAGTCACAAATAGTAACTTAACAGATACTACTTCTTATATTAATAAGCATTGGCCTCTGAAAGGCCCATCAGGCTCCTTTTCAGCACAGTTACAAAGCAACATATTTCCCTGTCATAACCATGCTCAGAAAATTACTATTATTTTATCCGACAGTTATAGCACCAACAGTACAATAATAATTGTCATGACAAATAATAGCACACAGTCTGAGAGCTCAGTCCAAAGTTTGAGATATGTCAGGGCTGTAGGAAAAAACATAACATCAGTTCTTTTGTAAAACACGTATTAGTTGTCCTTACTGACTTTCTTCCCACCATTATTAGTGTGTAGCTTCTTGGCACTGCAGCTGGAGTGACCATTTGGAAAGATTTGAAAGAAAAGAAAGCAGTAGCTTTACACACCAGTGGATTTTCTGTGACTATGTTTGAAACAGGTTCTTGAAGACAAGAGTAAGCTTTATGAGTAAGCTTTATGAAGTAAAGATTTGTAAAAGATCTTGAGAACAAAGACAAGGTTTACTGATGTGTTTTGTTTTCTAGGGAGGGCGACTAGCATATTGCCTCAAAATTAGCAGGAGATATTAACAGGAAAAGAAAAAGGAATGGAACTTCAGTCTACATTCTAGAGTGGTATTTATTCCCAGGAACATTTCATTTAGAAGATGATGAAGATATATATACAAATTTGTCACTAATCAACCGCTTCTGCAAGTAAGCTCCCAACACTGTATAGTTTAGATGCAAACAAAACCATGGAGTAAAGAAAAATCAGACTAGATTTTAGAGTAAGATAAAAGCAAAGAGGATGAACAGTAAAATGTCCTAAATCCTTTTAAAAAATGTAGATTTTTATAAACCCACAAAGACTGACATTTGGCTAACTGCCATCAGTAGCTCTTTGCTGAGACAGTATTGCTCCATCAGATTTTGCTGGACCACCCAAGTAACTCAATTCATTTTCAAAGAGACAAATCTAGTAAAAGCGTTATGAGATTTTCTTTTTTTTTTTATTATTTTATTTTTAATCACAGGATTTTGTCACCCTAAATTTTATTTAACTGGAAAAATTATCTCTGGAGAAGAAAAACACTGATTCAGACCCTTCCAAGATTTGAATTTGCTCTTTCCTAGAATCAAGTAGGTGGATACTGTTGACACTGACTTTTCCATAAAACCATCTTATTTCAAAAAAGTGAAGAAGACTTGCACTTATGCTGAAAAGTAAATGAGAGAAGACTTTATCTCTGATCACTGGCTTTGTAAAGTATATGAAAACCAAACAAGAATAGAAAGATAAAGCAAAAGTCTTGGGTTCTTAATAGGTGGTGTATATTATACTATGGAGTACTTTTTGTTAAGCCTGAATCTCTTTTTCAGCTGCAAAATTCCATAGAGTGAGGCAGGTCATCCATCATTGAAGTGCTCATCAGACGTGAAACAATTAGAGAGTGTCTGTTGTCCTGAAATAATGAAGCATAGACTGTATGCATCTGTAGCTGAATAATGAAATACAAAGGTAAGAAACATTGGAAAAGAGAAGTGGATAAATTAAAGAGGAAAAGTTTCCTAGTACAGCTCAAAGCTAGATTTTGGTTTACAAGTAGTTACAGTTTGAAAGCAAAAGAAGAGCCTCATGTCATTGTAATGTGCTTTCTTGACCTTCATGTTTTGGGAAACCTGTTCATCCAAAGCACTTATTGGCACTGCATATTGGTTCTGCAATGCAAGCATTGATAACTGTGAAATTCGAACCTGAGCATACAAATACAGACATTCATACAGATTCATCAGTAGTACAGTCAGAGTCTGGAAAAAAAAGAGTTATGTTAATTCTCTTTAACCCCATCTTCCAAACAGTGTTGTACTTGTAAATGTGTACAGTGTGATACTTGTAAAAATAACCTAATAACTTCATGTTGAGGTGCCTGAGGAACTGCTAACAGTACCTGTGAGTTACCAACACTGCCTCTTTGTTTCCTTAAGTCCCCTGCACTCTCTGTGTTCCTCTGCTTATTTTTGTTCTCAATAGATTTTAGTTTCTTCTTTTTTAAAACTTTATTTTAAATTAGATATCCCAGTATTAGATGGACCCTGCTGGACCAAAGACTTGGAAATAAGGGTAAAAAGACCTTTGTTTGAAAATTCCTTGCCTCCTTCTAAAATAAAAGTAGTTCAAAAACTTTCAATATTAATAAGAAAAGATCCTCCTAAAAATCAACATCTGGTCAGCCAATACGATCGGTTATGCCAGATATTTTAAAGAAACTTACATGAGAATAATGGGAAATATTTATTAGAGGAGGTGGACATATAACAGCTGTTTTTAACTTTAAGTAAGGATGACTGTGAAGGTGGTTTTTTCACCGTGAGGGTGGTGAGGCACTGGAACAAGTTGCCCAGGGAAGCTGTGGATGCCCCATCCCTGGAGGTGTTCAAGGCCAGGCTGGATGAGGCTTTGAGCAACCTGGGCTAGTGGGAGGTGTCCCTGCCTATGGCAAAACCTATGACAGTTTTGCTCCTGTGTAAAATGAATAAACTTAGAAGCAAATGTCCTTGCTTTCTGCTATGCCTGATGAGATGAACAGTCATTGAATGATTGTTCCTTGATGGAAACATGTTCTGAACACCCACCTGTGATTTCATTCCAGGAAGAGACATTCTCATATGTGAGAATAAAGAGATGAAATTAAACCTGCAGCATCATGAGCAGATGCTTCACTATTTGAACTCTTATTCGGTTTTATCACATGACAGTGTCCAACCTACCACAGAACGTCTGGATATGAGTCTCTCCAGTCTTCCATGTATCTTTGGGAGTGTATCTATTAGTGAATGGGTGTTTAAAAGGGAGATTTTTGCTTAATTTAAGGAAAAAAATAGAGAAAAAAAAAGAAGGAAAGAGAAGGGAGATTTCATTGTTGCGAAATCTGGATGATGAGGATGCTTGCAGGGAAGGACAGCAGACGCATAGAGTTTTTAATAAGGAGCATAAATGTCTGTCTTAAGATTGTAGATGCAGCTTGCAGGGTCTTGGCACCAGTGTTAGAAAAGGTCTCAGATGTTTTTGGTTTTTATTTTGAAGCATTATAGACACATTTTTTTCTTGGGCTCTGGAAGCTTTAGCCTCAGTCACAGCTCCTGCCAGCTGGTAAGAACCCTGTTGCTATTGGAAGGATTTACTTCCTTAGCTTTCTGGTAATGTACATTAGTAGGTTATCCACATAAAATAAAAGTATGTGATTAAAGTAGTTTAGGATTAAGCCATTGATGTCATTATCGCCTCTCATTTATGTTGCAGTTTTATACTGCACTAGGTTTTCATTGATAGTGTCCTGGTTGCCTTTTTCATAAGAAAATTGGTGGGGTTTTTGGCCAGTGGCCAAAAGTTTGACCTAAAGGAGATGAGCATGGTTCCTCATGACTACTGTGGGAATCAGGATCCTAGAATTTTAAATGCAGCCTATGGCTTTTCTGATGACCAGTTACATCACTTGTTTGTACATCTTTTTCCTCTCCTGTAGAAAGAAGCTTGTTAGCACTGTCATGTCTCAAAGAGGCAATGATGTGACAGGTCATTCATTCATAGAAGGGAAGATTATATAAATGCTGGCTTGATTATTCTTATCCTAATGTTCTGTGGAAAAGAAAGAATGTTCTGTTTGCTGGGCCTTCTGGTCTCTCTCTCCAAGAGATTAAATAAATTACTTAAAATTATAGTGACGTGAAACCTGGCAAAAAGAGCATGAAATGGGGCTTATTAAAGCATTAGTTTGTTTTTTGCATTATTAATTTGGGAAAAAATATGCACCCTGGTATCCCTGCTTGGAATTTGGAGGTATCATGCCACATATTCATCACCTGACTAGATAAGGTTCGGACCATATCCCTGGAGCTCAGTCTGCACAGTAAATATGCCTATCAGTTAAGAACTTCCATCACTGTGAAGTTATCAGAAACACCACCAAAAAGACAGGCTACTTTGTCCTTTCCTCTTCTCATATATTTTTTGTTTGCTTGTTTGTTTTTCCTTCTGCAGGTCTTCCATGAAAATATTTAGATCAGATAAAAAAAAAAAAAAGCTTAAATAGAAAGCCTAATTTATTTATATTTCCAAAATATTAAGTAATTTAGAAATTATTTATTTAAAAGAAGTCTAGGTTTCTCATTCAGAGGGCTAATGTTTGTTTTTGCTAGTAGGCCAGTTTCATTCTTAAAACCAGTGAGGAGGAGACTGCAGCAACTTTTTCAAGAAACCTCAGGGACCATACCCACCAATTCTTACAGAGTCAAAAAAATAAATAAAACCATCTTTTTAATTTTGCATTTGCAAGGTGTACTCTCAAAGAAGCAAGATGTTTTGATTCTTGTGTGAGTCTGTGTAACACGTCTGTTGTCAGCATTTGGAGTTAGTTTTTGTAGTCTAAAAATGCCTCTATGGGCTTCTGCCCAAAATTTCCTGTAGAACTCACACCCGAACTCTCCTAAGATCACAATTCTTCCATATATTTAGACAAAATGACAAGGCATGCATGGTCTGTTCGGTTAGGATCAGGTTAATTGGCTTTTGAAAAAAGTAAATTAAAAGTAATTTCTGCTTCAAGACATCTCTAAACTGATAATTGCTGGAACTGGGGATGATATGTCTAGTGAAAGCTTACACTGCTTGTGACTTCCTGAAACATGTGCTACTGATAACTGATGAAGAAGAAATATCTAACCTAGACTGACCAATAGTTTAACTTGATTGTTTTTTCAGTTTTTTACTGTTTGGAATGGTGATAGAATCTTACCCTCATTATGAATTCAGGTTACCCTCATTATGAATTCAGGTGACAATTACTTCCCCCACACACACCTTGCAATACATTTTACAGCATCATTTTTTCAATTTCTAGGTTTCAAATAGAATTTTTAAAAGTATTTTGCATGGGTATTATTCAAGGCTGCATCAGGAGACATTCAAACTTGATATTAGGAAACAATTATTTAATGAGAGGTCAGGTCAAACACTGGGACATACTTCCTAGGTATGTGGTTGATGCCCCATGCCCATCAGTGGTGGACGATGCCCTTAATAACATGTTTTAACTTTTGGCCAGCCCTGAAGATGTCAGGCAGTTAGACTAGACAATTCTTTTGGGTTCCTTCCCACTGAACTATTCCATTCCATTCCATTTCATTCCATTTTTTGTCCTCCAGATTGATTGGTGAGTTACATGTGAACAAATACAAAAGCAAAATACATTGGGATAATATTTCTGAGCAGTATTAATTGCCATTTTAAGTGCTTTTCAACCATTTTGGAAAAGAATATTCTGCTTCTGAAATGACACATTCCCAGGTAAAATAGCTTCTGTCTTTTGTTCAGTCAGAGTTTATGTGTTGATGACTAGAATGTTAATGCAATAATTTACAGTTGCATTATCTTTATGGTTGTATATTATAATAACTTAATGGAGCAGAAATGCATTGCAGATGGACAGATAAAGACTGCCTGTGAAAATTAGAGAGTAAGGAAGTGGAATGTCTTTGAGTACAGAATGTACTGCACTGGAAGGGAGACTGGCCATGAATATTAATATAAGTAGTGGGGTTTTTGCACCCATATTTCTTTCCATATTCGTGTTTCATGTGTGACTTTGCAAAGCCACATGTTAGGTAAAGGCAGTATGATAGCTGTGAGTGAAAATACAATGGGTTCTTTTCACTCATTAGGAATTCATACAGATACAACTATTGGTTCACATTTTTCTTACATTCAGAAAGACACAAGAATGATCCCTTTTTTTTCTTTCTCTCTCTCTCTCTCTTTTTTTTTTTTTTTTTTTTTCCCTGCTCAGAGTATGTTACTGGATCTTCAACTTCTGCCAAGACATTTACAAGACAAGCAGGTACAATATCAATTTAACATCTCCTCTGCCAGGATGATGCTGTTAAGACTGGAGAGGGAATGTTGTTAGCTCTTAGAAGGGCCATGCCAGGCAGAAAAGGAACGGAATATGGGAACACAAGTTCCATAAATGGTTTGAATAGACTAAATTATGGTAGAAGATTAAAGGGGAAAAATATCCTAATAACTCTGTTACACTCACAATTACAAATCTCAGCTACAGGATGAAGTAGTGAGCTTGCCACGTTCTCTATACAGAGATGAATCTGAAGACAACCTTTAGAGAGGGTGGTCAACCAAGAAAAGCCCAGAAGTCAAGCAATTTGCAAAGAATCACAATTTTAGTAGAAAATATTTGTGACAGAAAAGATTTTGTTTATGATATTATACAAATCAAATAGAAAAGAGAAGTTAGGTTTCCTGAATTTCTCTCTATCATTCTACTGATTTATTTCTCCATACATTTTTAGTTATAATGTATAGAAAAGTATCTACATTTACTGCCATCAGTTTATAATTTCCTATGAATTAAAGACCTTCTCAAAACTCTAAGCATATTTCATTATATTTATGCCAACAGCAAAATCAAATAGTTGTATAATGTATTCACCCTGAAATTTATTTATAATAACTATCCCATGGGACTTGCTATACAGTCTTCTTTAGAAGTTTATGAAATTCCCACTGAAACTGGGTTTTAGCATTAAATCATAGTCCTTAATAACCAGATATTGACTCTAAAATCTCTTAGATTGTTCAGTCATTGAAGAAGAATAAATAGCCAGAGATGTATGAGATTATTTGATTGACTCATGGGGAGGGATGGGTCCTAGTATTCTTGGCTATGTGCACTTTGAACAATTTATGATAATTCCTCCCATAGCTGTACAATACTAAGGTACATGCTGAGATTAGAATAGTATTCACACCAATGCTCTTAGTTTATCAATGCAAAAAAAATATTTTGTAATAGAATCATAGAAAGGCATGGGTTGAAAAGGACATTGAAGATCATCTAGTTTCAACCCCCGTGCTGTGGGCAGGGTTGACAACCACTGGAGCAGGCTGCCCAGGGCCCATCCAGACTGGTCTTGAATGCCTCCAGGGATGGGGCATCCACAACTTCTCTGGTTATCTTAGTTTCTCTCTAAATGATATGCAGTGTGTACTCCAGGGCTTGCTTGTGCTGTAACATAATCTTAAAAACCTTTTTTTTGACAAATTTTCTGTTAGAGAGAACAGTTCTCATATTTGTATAAAGAAATATTTTAAGAATTTGAGGAATAAAAAGTTAGGAGAGGAACAAATGTCAAGTTAATTTCACCTCAGAAGTGGTAACTTCTAGAATAAATAAATAAATAAATAATAAAGAACTGTGTTTCTATTCATGGGTCTTAGCAATTAGTGCTATGGCAAAAGAAAATTCACATATGAGTTGCAGGTCTGAGGAACACTGTTGTATTGCATGTAAGTACTAACTGTACTTATTATTACTAATTTACATGTTAGTAATATGCATAATCCCACGCATAACCCCATGCATAACATGCATAGCCCCACATACATAAAGGAAGTTTATGTACGATTAGAATTTTTCTTGTAGTAGTTTCTGGAGTATATATATTTAGATGTTCTAATTTGCTATCAGAAACAACATTTATTTAAATATATGGTGATAAAACTGTTTATAAATAACAAGATATCTTTCCTGTCACTGAAAGCACATAATATTGTTTCTTACTCAGCATGGCTTCAAGCAACATGAGAAACCAAACCAAATTTTACAAAAGATAAATACAAAATATCAGAATAACTAAACAGTGTCTGTCACAGGGGTTTTAATCATAATTTTAAAAATACTCTGAGAGTTTACTCTGGCATGTGAAGGCAGTTTTTGCAGACACATTTTTTCAGAGGATCTGCAGTTGAACAAGAGCAATATTTTGGGGAGTGTTAGGTGATCCTGCACAGACATATACTTGCACACACACATACCTTCCTCAGAAATACAACTTGCGAAATTGCAATTCAGTGGAAAACAGTCAAATGCATCTATGTATACAAACAACGGCCACAACTAATGAACGGAAACATTGGTCTGATGTGGCCCTAGCTCGCTGTTGAGTGCTGCTGGCAGCTGATAGATAAATTGTCTCTCACCTCTAGCGCTGAGGGGAAGGAAGAGCACAGGAGCAAAGGAGCTTGGTGGAAGGGACCTTTGAGACCCTAAGTAAGTGAGTAGTTCTGCTCACTTGCAGTTTTCTGATGACTTCAGAAAATTGTTATTCAGTTCCTTCATGGTTATAAAGAAAATCAATTTTTCATTGCAATATTTTGTTAAGTGAATTCCATACATAGTCCTAAGGGGTTTATGTTTGTTTTTTTTTTGTTGTTTTTTTTTTTTTCTGTTTGCTTGTTTGTTTGTTTGTTTGTTTTTTACACTGGTCATTTAGAGTTTCATTGTTAAATCACATCATATTTTTTATTTCACTAGGTCATAAAAGAAAGAGTACAACAGTAGGTAGTGAAGAATGAGAACTAGCTTTATGCTAAGATTGGCTGTTCCTGGGCAGAATTTGTTAATATCATTTGTGTGATACTAAACCCCAACTTGTTTTGGGACTTAGCTGTGCATAGTACTTGAAATTCATGTCAATAAACAATCCATTTCTGCTGTTAAACAAAACTATGGTAAATCTCACTCTATAGTGGTTGACTGGAACAGGAAATTTTGGGGTGGGATTCATTTCCTCTGTTCATTGGTTATAAGATATAGCTATCTACAGATGAACTAGCTCTTTAGGCTTCCACTATGGTCAATGTAGTCTAATCAATGCAATCAATAGAGCTTAATGTGATTAATTTGGACAAATGTGTTTACTTTAGGGTGAGATAAACTTCTCAGACTTCAGCTCTGTTGTGTTTATTGACTAATCCTCCACTGACTCGAAAAAGAAACTCAGAGTAATTTGGTCAGATGTCTCTACATGGAAAAAATCCATGGGTAGTTAAATGAACCCCAGACTTTGTGATGCTCATAATCGCAGACCTCATAATTTTCAACAGGCAGATCTTCTGAATTACAGAGTAAAGAAGTCTCCTTTTGAATTGTGCTAGTTCTGGCACTGTAAATAATTGTTAGCAAGCAAAAAGATAACATTCCGTCTCAACAAAACTGGGGTATTTAAAAAAAAAAAAAAGAATTAAAAAATTGTCTTTGTAACAAAGCTTGAAGGTATAAACATCTTACCTTTCACAGAAACATGCAGTGCCCATATGGACTTCCTCAGAAGTACTTAACCTTGACTTATGCATAAATTGAACAGTCTAGGAATACAAAATACAAGAAGTTTCACTACAAGCTACTCCTGACTACTTCTAACAGGCATTGCTCTTTCATATCAAGGGAAACAGAAATGGCTGTAAGCAGTCTGTGCTTAGCAGAAGAAGGAAATAAGGTTTTACCAGGGTTATATTCCCAAGATAAAACCAGCCAGGAGTCCCTGTAATTTCTTGGGGCAAAGGATGTCACAATATAAGTTACAAAAAGATCCTTCTCATGCTTATTTTCCGTTATTTTTTCATCTCGCTCTATGCCCTCCATCTAGTTACAAGAAACATGTGCTCTTCCTGCATTTTCTTTATTCCTTTCATATTATAAATATGATATATGTATATATATGTCAATTATCTCTTCTTCTAGTTGAAGACTCTCAGCGTCCTTAACCTCTCCTGGCATGGAAAACATCCTGCAACTTTGATCATGTGTCATCTTTCTTTATATCTTTTTTTTACACTTTTACATTGAATTTCATTATATTCTTTGCAATAAACAGATCTCTGCCACTTCTACCCTACAAGAGCTTTTCAAATGCACAGTTCTCTTGTTAGCAATAAATTGAAGGATAGGTATTTCTTCAGAAACTGCTTCCACATTTCATAATGGGTGGTCCAGCTTGTGGTAAAGAACACTGACTCGGTGGTTTACAGATTTCCAAGTTAACTGGGTCTGCACAGGATCTGATCTCTTTTTCCCAAGTCTCAGGGTCCCATAAACACACTCCTCTGCTCCTCCTGAATTCATCGAACAAATGAACAAAATCTATGCGTTAGTTTCCTTTTACAGACCATTTGTTAAGTGTCTCTGGTGGAAAATCCATTCTTCAAAATCATCCTGGACATCTCTTTCTTTTCCGATAATCGACTAGCTTCTTTAGCTTAGAGTTAAATATAAAACTATTTTCATGCATCTTTTGCTATTTTTCATACTTCTGCATTCCTGAGTTTTCTTACACAGAATTGTTGAAAACAGTATCTGTTAGAATTCTTCCTGTCCCATCAATGTAGAACACGGCACAGATGGGCCCTGCTGTAGGATTTGTTGTCTATTACAAAATGAAGGATTCAACTCATGCTTATTATTTCAATCATAACTGTCACCCTACAACATAAGTTTGAAAGATTTATTATGAATTTGATAAAAAAGGTGAAAAAATGCGAAGTAGGCATAAAAGCTTGGCTTTTAAAATGTCATTCTCTTGTTGAGGGTTTCAAGCAATTTAGGCTGAGTTCATTGAAAGAAAGTCCCTTCAAACAGAATTTTAAAGATGTGGCCTTTTGCATGAAACAAAAATGTAAAAAAAATAATTATTGTATAACTAGGAAAATTACTTTTTTTCTTCTCAATATAATTTGCATAATTTACTTCAATGTGAAGATTCCTTCTAAAAGGTGTTTAACTGTGTTAACCTCATAAAGATCATTTCATAGATATATCACCTTTGGTCTAGTGGAAGGTGTCCCTGCCCGTAGCAGGGAGGTTGGAACTCGATGATCTTTAAGGTCCCTTCCAACCCAAACAATTCTATGATCCTATGACACATACCCGACATGCTCCAGTCCTTTGTAAAAACTCCACTCAGCATGGACGTCCCTGCCTCTTGGCTATGTCATTGATCTGTTTT
This sequence comes from Pterocles gutturalis, assembly GCF_000699245.1. Classification (NCBI taxonomy): domain Eukaryota; kingdom Metazoa; phylum Chordata; class Aves; order Pterocliformes; family Pteroclidae; genus Pterocles; species Pterocles gutturalis. The sequence goes on along the minus strand of NW_010138035.1, from coordinate 107,176 downwards.
GCTGCCTCCTTGTACGATCCTTTCAGAGGACCTGAGATGAGTTCTTCAAAAACCTTGTGTTTAATGGCTGCCTCTCTGAGTACTATGCAAAACTAACCTTGGTGGAAACAGACACAATATGTTGCTACCACATAATCACTCCGTTAAACTATTTAGAAGCTCTTGCTCCAGACTTAGTTTTACGTGATGTCAGTTCACCTGCCTCTGCTTTTGTGCTCTTATATTATAATTGCTATAGCTAACAATAAGCAATGGGTAGACAAAACCCTTCCTCTGACATTGAAATTCAGAAGCAAGGAGACAGCAACAGTGATCAGTAATTGCAAGCTTTCCCTCTTGTTGCCTTCATTTTATTTTTATTTTTACCTTGAAGAATCTTAATGGTCCATCTGCCAACTTCCTAACAGCTGACATCTTCTGCTTAAAGTGAGACACACTCGCGATCTTTGCTGGGAAGAGTGGTTAGAAAACACACCAAAAATAAAAAGGATCAAAGGATGGATTGCCATGTTAGCATAGGTTTTCAGCTCTCATTTCTGTCCCTTCTTGATTCAGCTTCAGTCTGGGGGAGGGAAATGGGAGTAGAGCTGCTTTAAAAGCCATAACCTTTGGAATTAAAATGAGTTCCCAGCACAAACTGAGCAATAAAAAAGCAATCATATCACCAGGCTGCTGGCCCTTATTATTTTAGCATCAGTGTGATGGGTTTTAAAAGCTTTAGACATGCTGGGAAAGTTAAATACACGTGTTCTATTTAAAACTGACCAGCATTTAAATACGCAGACACCTGCCACGACAAGCAGTCAAGGGATTGCTCTTTCATTTTATAAATGGAATAAAACTGCTCAGTAGAATGGCATGACATCTGTGTGGATATTTGTTTAGTTTCTGCTGGTGTACTTAATGTAAGGGATTTAGAGTATTAGGCTCAGACAGCATACTGCAGACTCCACTTCCCCACAGTGACTTGTCTATTCAGTGCAAGATTTAAGTAGTTGAACAAAGTGATCCTTTTGTCTAGCTTCAAATAAAGAAGTGTGCAGGGGTGAGGTGGCTTGTGTTCTCATTTTCCCTTCCTGCAAGAAAACTATCATCTTTGTTAGCAGCAGGAGCTGTACAATGCATGCGCTCTTGAGATACTGGCACTGAGTTTGTGGGGGGAAAGAAAGAGTTGTTTGTGTTTGCTAGGCAAATAGAACAAAAATTCTGTTTATCTGAGGGTTTGAACTGAAATACTTGTCTCTATTTAATTTTGGGGTGGTCTAATTCTTCTCAATGTTTACATTAAAATTAATTATGAATTGAAAACCTAATGGATGCATTGCATTGAAACGAGTCAATACTTTGGAAACACCAGAATTAAATATTCAGATTTTCCAGGTATTTCCTCCCTTGAATTCACACACGACTGCAACGCCCTCCCCACCCTGCCCCCCGTGGCTTGAATCTGAGTATAGTTTCAGCTTTTCTGAATGTACTTGGGGATGAAGAGATGTTGAACTTACTACTTACTGAAAATATTTTCTGCTGGTTAGCTTTTTTCCCCATGATGGAATGAAGATACAAACAGAATAATATAGATCATTGCCAGTTGGAAGAACTATCACAGAAATCACCTTCTGTCTTTTTCTATGAGGGTTTTTTTTTCCTCTGACTCATTCTTTCCCCTCCACCAATGCAAAGCAATTGCTGTGCCATATTTTTTAGGATGTGTTTCTGACACTGGCACTTTTTTTGTTGTTGTGGAACATTCCTCATTTCAATATCTTGATGATAGCTCTTCCTTCCCTCTCATCTTTTATTGATAATTATTTATGCTGGAAATAAAAAAACAGAACAATGAGGGAAGAGAGTCATTTACACTAGAGGAATGAGATCTGTTTTTAATTATCCCACATGAATAGCTTCTCAGTGTCTAATTTCTGACCCTCTGTAAAAGGTGTCTAGCCTTTATTGTTTTACAAAGTAATAAAACCATTAAAGCCAATTTGAGCTATCATTTTCCTATTGCTTTTCTTCCTTTTCCACTCTGATGAAAGAATCATCTGTAAAAAGACCATCTGCAAATTACTGCCACAGTCTCAAGGTGTAAAAAGCAGTCCTCTTTGTGTTGTGTGTTACTGTTAATGTAATTTAAAGAAGCACGAACCACAGAGAGTTAATTAATCCTATGTCCTTAAACATAATTTTCTATCCTTGGATTATCGTATAGGAGAAATATGAAGATAAATGATTGCAGTTGATTTTGATACTGCTAGATAACATTTTTCACGTCATAAAAGCAAGACAGTGCTTCCCTATATACTATTGACTTTTATCTTCTAGAGAGGAACATGTAGAATTCATAATAAAAATAAATTCCAGAACAGTCTGACTAAGAAAAAGACTAAGAAAAATCAAAACTGTGAGAAAGATTTAAGAAAATAAAGCAACCTCTATTATGTATGGACTTGCCCATTATTTCAGTACCTGATCATCCCTCAAGATAAACATTTTAAGACTACTTGAAGGAATATTTCAGAGACAGGGAACTAAGAAAAACTAAGGCTTGACCTCATTACAGACTTAGTTAGGGAGATCTGTATCTGTGCTTGAACACCTTGCACTACAGTCTCCCACAAACACTGCTAGGATCTTCTGGCAGTTATCCATTCTTTATTGAGTCGTCTGGGATTCCATCACAGAAATGCAAGCCGAGATAACATCAGACCTTCTGAGCCCCTGGCAATGCCCTGGAGGACTGTCACTTCCTGAACGTTTTAATC
>NW_010138035.1:91191-104380 GCF_000699245.1 Pterocles gutturalis | reverse complement strand
CAGCAGGAAAACTTGAACGGAAGCAAAAATCATGCTCTAGCTCATAACTGTGTCAGCGAATCCAAGTTACAAGGATCATCAGATCCATGGAGGTTACAGAAGAGTTACGAGCATCTATCAGGAGTGCAAGTAAGCCCTGAAGGTGGACAGGCACCAGGTGACTTGTCTGGGGGCACAGAAAGTTGATGGAAGATCAGAAATGTCAACAAGGTAGAGCAGAAAGTTATCTTACTCTGTGTCCTCTTTGTCTATATTGTCCCCAGCCACTCTCACTTCTGATCCATGTCTTTTTTCAAGCTTCATCCTTATTCTGATAATTTCAACAAATTACAGCATGGCTCTGTTTTTTTTCTGGCCACTAGACTTTTGAACACACAACAAGTGTTTTTGCTGGTTCTTTTTTTTGTCTCAGCTGGGAGCAAGATATCCTAGGAATACAGTGAAAAAGGGTTTTTTCCTAAGTTTTCTGGCTAGGATTTATTGCTGAAAGAAATTTAAATAAAAGCTTTAAAATCCCTTTTGAGATTTCTTTAGGTGTGAACTTGCAAATACTTTAGAAGTAATTTTTTTTTTCCTTTCTCAGGAACTAGGGGAAAATTATATCAACATGAATAAGTGGGAGACACATCTAACATTCTCTGGGACATGTTTGCACGTAAGCAAATGCATTGATACTGACTTGAAGGATAAATCCATTCATATTTTAGTTCAAAAAATGCAGTAATAATAAACCATTGAACAGTCACTGTATTGGGTCTGACTGGGATGGAGTTTCCCCACAGCAGCCCTCAGAGTGTTGTGTTTTGTATTAGAAGTTAAAGGTGTTGATAACACACCAATGTTTTGGCCACTGCTGATCAGTGCTCCACAGCATCAATGCTGTCTCTCCAAACCCAAACCCCACCCAAAGACCTGTAGGCTCGGGGTGAGCAAGAGATGAGGAAGGCACATAGCCAGGACAGCTGACCCAAACTGACCAAAGGGATAGTCTTTACCGTATGACATTGTGCTCAGCAATAAAAGCTAACAGAAAGGACGAGGAGGAGGAAGAGGAGGATTACTCATTATTAAGGCTTTTGTCTTCTGAAGTGACCACTATGTTCACTAAGGACCTACTTCCCATGAAGCAGCTGGACACTACTTACTGATGGGAAGTAGAGAATAAATCTTTTTTTTATTTGCTTCCATGCACAGTCTTTGCTTTTCTTTATTAAACTGCTTGTATCTCAAGCTACAACTTTTTCATCTTACTTTCTCCCCCTGTCCCACTGAGGAGAGGGAGTGAGAGAGCAGCTTGGCGGGCACCTGGTGGCCAGCTATGGTCAACCCACCACAATCCCAGATAAAATAGGATCATAAAACTGTCATTCTACATCAGCCCAGTGTTTAGCCACTTAAGAGGCTGAAATGAGACAAGCAGAAAAAAATTCACAGTGTGCTATTATTTCATCTACAAAAAAGCCTTTTGAATCCTAGACTGCCAGCACAGAATTGCATGTGTAGTCTTGTCAGTTCACGGTATCCCATGATACATTATCATTAGTTGTTCAGGCAGACTGACTGCCAGTTATACTCCTGTAATACCAGCCGACCCATTATGTAGTCTCTTGTAATCTCATCCAGTACGTACTGCAAAATGATGAGTCAGCTTATGACCCACAACTAAATCGCTCATGCCTGATCCCACTGATTGAACTTACAAGAGGTGGTGAAGGAACATATTGGTGAGAAGGTAACTGACATATTCAACAAATTACTTCTTATGAGCCCATGTTCACATAGTCTCAATTCTCTGTTTTCTATGTCTAGGACCTGCTAAAGAGCCTCTTCAAAGTCCAGAGGGCCATGTAAATGGGTGTCACATTCTACATCTATACCAGTAAAAACCATGGCAAAGCCTGAACACAGATGATGATTGTCTATATTATTAAGTATTCAACTGTATAGATATTAGTGTGGTGACAGATGGACTCAGGATCAGAGGATGATGTGTATTAACAAAGTAAACCCATGGTTCTAAGACTTCTGGGTCAAATTTTCTCTTGGAGTATTTCTTTTGAATTTGCTACCGAATATGCTGGTGCCAGTCTGAGCTTGGTATTTTAAACTTTTTTGTTCATGATCAGCCAGCACTGAAAATTTCTTTTATTTCTGCTGTTGTTTTTCCGTTCTACCTTTCTTTATAAAATTTGTTTGAATGAGACCTTTCATTCTGTGTCTCTGACTTCTCTGAATGTCTTCTGAGTACATTGTCTTCCTCTCCTGTCTCCAGCCCCCTTCTTCTTTAATAAACCATGGAGATTTTTCTCTGTGTCTTTCCAGTGAAAACTTATTTCTTATAGCTTATTTGTTTATTCAATTTACATTCCCTAGTCATACAGAGTCAGAATGAGCTGTAATGTAATGCAGTGAGGACTAGATAATTGCATCCTTGTGGAGGTATCCGGGATTTTTCAACATGAAATCCCAGAATGGTACAAGGTAAAGGTGTTCTTGTATTTCTGTGTAAATATATACCCTATGCTTAAACTTAATAAAGTTACTGCAAAAGTGTCATCCGAGAACAGAAGGCATAACAGTACAAAATCAGTCAGAGGAACAGTCCCTAGGCCTGATTCAAAGCCAAAGAAATTAATGAAAAGACTTCTGTGTGCATTGGATCAGGCTGTAACCTAGTGAATAGCTGTGAGGTATATTTAATGCTGCCAGCACAGCTGCAAGAAGAACACACACAAAAAATAAATTATGAAGGGAGAGTATTTTCAGCCTGTCATCTGGGTCTTTTGACTGCGATTTCAAAAAGGAGATGGGAGGAGCTTTGCAAAATGCTGTGATGATTGGCCTCTTCCTGCCACATTGAAGGCCATCTCAAGGAATTAAAAGTCAAATTTCATTCATCTCTTTTTTAAAAAAAAAAATTTAATTTCCAGCCAATGAATGCAAGTGGCATCAATAACAGAACTCAGGACCTCCAGCTCCAGAAATAGAGATCATCTCTTGAAGGGCAAATCAGTGTCTCTTGTAGCTCAGCCAAAAAAAAAATAAAGTGGTGCTCTCATGAACACAGCTTTTATATTCCCTCTTGAAGGAAATGTCAAATAAGTAAAGATCAGTATCAAGTTGAATCCAATTCTCCTGTAAGTCCAAATTTTTCAGCTCAGCTTCTCTTACACTTAGCTGGTAGCTTACAAAAAATAAGTTCAAAGGTATTTAAATTTAGCTAAATTGGAGCAGGAACTCAGCCAAGAAAGCACAATGTTAGTGTTTTCCCACCACTTGACAGCCTCCTCCAAGAGCTATCATTTAAAACAATATGAAGTAGCTAGCCATAAAGTATCTTACAATACAGCCCGTACTTATACACCTCCTTTTCAATTACAAATGTCACAAGAAGGAACGATATAGTTCAAGTTGCTTTCAATTTAATCTAAAATTTGATTCAGCTAAAGATTTAAATTTAGATTAAAATGAACGTTTCTAATTGAATTTCAAAATTCTAGGAGGAAATGTCTTTGTGTGAGAGACACTGTAGCCAATGACTTCTCTACTGTATATATATACGAATTAGCTTACTGCTGTTTTAATTAATGTGCTTTTATAAGTGAAGGTGTATTTTAGAATCTGCATTGGACACAAATTTTTCTTCTTTCAAATTATTTTCTAAAGAGTATGTACCAGCATTACTTCAATTATTTTTTTTTTTTAATTGGTAGTTTAAAGATTCAATGGAAATCTAAGTTCTTCAAGGAGGGAATTAACTCTTGTTATATGTTTGTATGATCTCTACAAAAGACCCTTGATGTTACTGTTATGAACACAAAGACAAAAGTTTTGAAATGACACTGAAGTAACACCCCAGAAATGTGCTACACTCCTTTCCATCACATTGCCATGGACATGATATCTCAATAACAAAGATTCATTGTACAGGGCTAAAAGTTACCTCCACTCTTGTCTACAGGTTTTCTGCATGGACCACACACAAATCACCCTGCCAACTGGGCTGTTTGAAATACATGTAAAAGCTAATATCAAAATCAGGATTTCTTTTAAAATGAATTTAATGTGAAATGTGGAAGGGGAGATCATATGCTTGCACAATACTCTATCATTTCGAACCAACTCCATTAATAATGTCATTTAACACATATTTTATAGCAGAAGCAACACCCACCAAGCTGTTCAGTGTCTTCTTGTCTTTCATCTGCCAGAAGAAATTTCTCAAAATGAGACTACTACTTGATTTCTAGATTTCTGTTATTAATTGTTATTTTTTTTTGAAGGCTGTACTAATTCATTGGATATACAAATAAAGCATGAACTTGAAATATGTATTACTTTACAGTTATTTTTTCTCAATTTTTTTCTGCCTCAGTATGTAAATAACAGTTACATAACTTAAATCGAACATCATGCTCTATGACTCCATTCTTGCTTCTACTCTATTACTGATATAAAATTATTGAAAGGCAGCTTGATCCCACTCAGAACATCAAGCAGAAGGTAGCAGTGTCCACAACTTTCTTCTAACTTTATCCACAAAACACATTCTTCTACAGTTGTTTTCTGTACTCCTAATTGACAACATCCTTCCTACCCCTCAAATTCTGTTTGCAAAATCTGTTCATCTCTCTCCCCTGTTCCTCATTCTTTCCATATATGCATAATTTCATTAAGGTGTATGAAAAGTAGTTCTAGGAGTACAGTCAATATAGGGGGCCACCTCTTCTCTAACCAAATCATTGCTGTACACTTACTGCACAGCAGAGCCAACTTTGAAGGATCTTTTTGCTCTTTATGCCTTTCCAGAGCTTATTCTTTGTATCAGACAATGAAGCAGCTGTACCTGGGGGACAACACTTGATTGCCTCTAGACTAACAATTTTTACAACTGTTCATTAATTTTTAATTTTATTTTATTTTGTGCAAAACCTTGATATCATTATTAGTTTTTCTTCCCCTGATCTTGAGATAGGGTAATTGCACACTTCCTTCTCATTGAAAAAAAATCTTCATGTTTTACAATTCAGTGTCTGAAGTGGTGTCTGATACCCTATAATGAGACATAGTTTGTTTTTTTTTTTACTTTCTCTCTTTGCTCTGTGATTCTTTATCATCAGATGTTTATTCATGACACAACACTGCATAATGAAAATTCTCCCTTCTCTTTTCCTTTTAATTAAAGTCTTACCTTAAATTTTCCCTTGCTTCTCAGAATAAGATCAAGGAAAAACATGCTCTTTGAGACTAGACTTGAAACGGGATTAAACATATGGGATAACATCCAGACCAAGTGCTCCAAGTGCTTATACTGTAATGTATGAAAGTGTAGGATGCTGCCTGAGAAGGGTGACACATTGTCTGAACCTGGACTGCTTGAAAAGCTAATGCTTAGATGCCTCCAAAGCATGATTAAAAAAAAATATCTCATAAACTGAAAAGTCAACACCTAGACAACAAAAAGAAAAACCCACAGGTCTGTTTTCCTGCCCTGCATCTCTGCAAGTCATGGTGTAGTGCTCTTTCCCCAAGATGGATAGCTACATGAGCAAGGACCACTCAGGCAGCTAACAGCACTGCTACCTGCCTTGTGCAATATATTCCAATGCTTATAATACTTAGAAAGTGTTAATGGGTTTTGTGCTCCACCTGAGGGCATTTAGTTGAGCTTGAATAGATACCTTGCACTTTCCTACATCACTGCCCCCGGAGTTAATGAAGCCAAAGTACCTGCTGATCGTAAGGTGCTGTGTAGAGTCAGACTGTTAACGAAGCTCACGCTAAAGAGCAGTGTTTATCTGTCATCAGCAGCTTGAGTTCTTGGCTAGGAGGAGAAAGAGCTCAGTTTCTGTCCCTGTAACTATTTCTATTTTTTATGTATATGAACTGCATAACTCCAGGAGCTATGACTATAAAGAATGAATGAAGACATTACTGATACCGATTTAAACGCCATCTTTATTATGTGAGGCTGAACCTTACACCCACAGCGTTAGTCCCTGCCTTAACCTGACTTTCTCTTCTTCCAAGCAATTTGCACCTACAGTTCAACTGTATTCAGTAAGAGCTGATAATAGACTAGCCCCTGTCACCTGTTATCTGTAAGGCTTTTCCAGTGAATAGCAAAATTATAGAAAAACATCTGAGCATAGCTTCTGAAAACTATCCCCAACTCAGTGACAGACTTAAAACACAAGTTCTTTTTTCTGTTTGGTGGGACACCAGGGCAGAGCCAGAAGAATATTAGTCCCAATTCTACTCTTAGCAGTGCTTCTAAGGACTAAAACATTTAAGTGTAAAACAGAAGAGTCATTCCTTATTATGATCTGGGTGCAGATAGATTTTAGGGCTGAATTGCTAAGTACTCCTGCATTCCCCCTCACCTCACCCCATATAAACCCATGCTAAAAGCATTGGTGTCTCTACCAGGGAGCAGCTAGGGATGGCTGCTCCCAGGGGACAAGGAGGCAGGAAAGGGTCAACCCTCAGGGTCCTGATAAAGGCTCTACAAACACCTTCCTCTCTCTTTTTTTTTTTTTTTTTTTTTTTTTTTTTTTTTTCCTACCTAAATTTCCTATTTCTAGAAACAGTTTGGATTTGGGAGACTGGGTATGCTGAAAATGATTGTTCATAGTGTGCTCCTTTGCATAGCTTTTAGACAAAATAAAATAAATCTAAACATTTGAAGTACTTGTGGAACAGAATCAGTCACCTACTTCAAAGCAGTGGAAGATCTCAGCCAATAGTCACTCACAGGCAGGTCTCTAAGCATTGTGTTTTCTGTAGGATCTGGTTTGTTGCTTGCTTCACATTTACAATTACGCCCTAATTCCGTAGCTCTTATTCATGGGGGTAGTCTCATTACAAGAAGAGAGTAGAGAAGCATAGGTTTTTTTCAGTCTGTCCAAACAAAGGCTGAGCAGAAATATGATTGCTGTCTATAAATAGAGAAGGAGAAGCACCATTTAAGTTTAAGGATAATATTGGCACAAGAACAAATGAGAGTTAGCTGTCTGTGAATAAATTTAGGCTAGAAATTAGAAGAAGGTTTCTAGGCATGAGATCGATGAAGTTGTGGAATACAATGGGTAAGAAGAGAGTGAGGAAGAGGGAAATCATCTATTTTAAAGAAAAAGCTATAGAGAAACTACGGTTACGGAGAAGTTTACGATGGCAATGCTGTGATAGCATGCTCTTCATCCAGCAGACTCTTTCCAATCTTACACTTTTATTTTTTTTAAAAAAATACAAAAAAAAGAGAGTCCTTTACATTTTAATGATTAACAATAAACTAAAGTTCAAACTGTATTAGAAAACTCTGCCTGAGTGACGTATACAGCTGGAACTGGGTTCATACATCCAGCATATCTTCTGCAAAATAGGCCTTATAAAACATTCAGGAAGACAGTAATAATCTGGATTATCTAGAGATCAAGAGACTGTACATCTTAGAAGTCTTCTGAACAGCATTCAGCTGAAATTAGTACATTTTTGCAAATTGCAGTGCAAAATAATAATATGTGTTAGGAGCAGAAAAGTACTTAACTTTTGGGAGAAAGAGAGAACTGAGGCAACAATAAACAGCAAAAATAGAAAATTGGAGAGGGACAGGAGTCCACACAATCTGCAGACAAAGCAGGTCACTCTGATGAATTGCACTTCAAAAACCATACAGCTGCAGCCATCACAGTTTTGCAACCAAGAGAGTATAACGTGCCTTCCTTTTTTTAATTTGTTTTGTTTTGTTTTGTTTTGTTTTTAGTTTTGGATATGCTACCTCAGACACCTTTCTGTCCAAATGGGCAGTTTGGGGACCAGCTAGAGACACCTTTGCCTGCCTGTATCTGCATCCCTGTTGGTGTACCTACTTTTAAATTACGTGGTGGAGTCTGGAGTTAGAAAGGTGCTGTGTGGTCCATCTAGGGGTTCATCTTGGTTCATCTCCCAGGCTCATATGTAACAGCACTGTACAGATCTCTTTCAAACACATATTAAACATTTTCCAAATCAAAATCCAAAGGTTTCCAAGTGTCATAGATTTAGTGAAAGTGTATATTTAATTAACTGTTTTTTGTGCCCTACTTATTGATAAAAGATAGAGCCACCCTTGTAGATAAAGTCAGCATGGTCACCCTCACATCTTTACTGGCTGTCCTGTTTGTACCTCTGTGATGGAGTACCTGGTTACTAAACTTTCCAGGATAGAGCTCCTGTTCTTGTTCTGTACTTCCACAGTTTCCAGCAGTTTGAGATCCTGGTTCGTATTTGGATCTCGTGTGCATCAGCACAATAAAAATGTCGTTAATAATATCTGGGAGAATAGGGACATAGAGAATGCAAAGGAAGGACCAGCCATTTTCTGAGGGTCATCTGTTCACTGTATGTGAGTGAATAACTCAGGCTGAGTACAGGCCTGGCTTTTTGGGAGCAGACGGCGCATTTCTATAGATCAATAATCTCTCCTCAATTAAAAAAAAAAAAAAAAAAGAGAAAGAAGTCTGTACTCTAGCTAAGTTCTGTTTGCTCAGACAAATAACATACATTAAACCTTTTTTTTCGTATGATTGGAGATGTTATGCAAAATACTTAAATGTTAAAACAAATCTTCTTTGTAATTAGACTTTAGGAAGATTACTTTAGCAAAGTATTTTAGCTCTTTAGGAAATGAGTAAAAATATATACATTTTCTCAATGTGAATTATTTATTTATCAAGGCAGCATAAGATGGTGGTCTGAAATCTGGTATCACTTACATAACTGGTACATTTAAGGATAGTATTTTTATTTTTATTAGGAAATTATACAGTGTAAATTATGATTCGTACAAATAGTGCACTTCAAAAGACAAATAGTATGACAGAAAACAATGTTGAAACTAACACCATAAGCAGAAGAAGCTTTTCTTAGTATGTTTTGTACATTTGAGAAAAAAATATTTAAAAATCTATACTGGTACCCACAATAACATGCAAAGAAAAAAAAAAAAAAAGACGTAAAAAGAACACAGATGAAAGCCACAATAAGAATTTAAAATTACTAACTGTGGGGCCTGCATGCATATATGAGGGGGGTGTTCAAGCTGAAAAATCTCTTTGTTGGAATTCCTCTTGGATTTATCAGATCTCAACCTTACAAGCTCCCTCAGTGAATATACTCACATCATACTTGTTCAACAGTGGGAGTTGTTAAGTATTAGATAAATTACAAAGGGAAACAGTAGAGGCTCCAACAGTAAAAATCAAGATTTAATGCTTTTCTGAAATGTATTCACATGCCTTCTGGGATGAATAAAGATATAGATAAGTGACATTTAATTGTCCAGTATAAACATGAGACCATATGAGAAGATGTGTAGCTTTAAAAAATACTAAAGCTTTAAAAATCTGCAAATCTCCAGGGAAAAAAAACAGTTCTGTAAGAGAGAGAAAAGAGAAGAGATAAGAGTAAAGTTGTCCACAACTTTACATGCAGCTGCAGCCACAAATTTACATTCCTATAGCTGGTATAATACATACAGTTTGTAAAGGGGGTTTAATTGGACTAAATAACTTGTAGGCTGTAGCTAGTAATTTATCTATTAAAACTAAGTTTTGTTAATTGTACAGATAAGTGCTTGTTACTGTTTACCCTCTTCCTCTGGGTATCTTTAAGACATTTATCTATCTGTAGGTGAATAAGTTGTACAGGGAATATATTTTGTGGTCCAATGACAGTAAGGAATTCTTGCAAAAGTGAACGTTAACTGTAAATAAAAGGGGAAAAGGAAACCTAAATTACACTATCTGTGAAACTCAAGATGACAGCTGTTTAATATTACAGAAAAATTACGTAACAAGAGGTTTATAAAAAGTGAAGAAAAATAAAATCTTTTCTTCAATAGAAACTAGCAGACAGGTTGTTATAAAGCATGGGCTAAAGCTGTGATTCACAGTCTCAGAGCCAAAGCTGGACTGTGAGTCAAGGTGAGACCCATAATCATAATGTATGTTTTTCCTCCTGGCACTTGATCTGACATCTCTCTCATTAGGTAAACTATTTTTACTGTGTGAAAAAGCAAACCAAGATAAATGCACAGATAAATGCACTCAGAGCTGTAAGTTACCATTTCTGCTTTTCAAAAGCTATGAAATCTTGTAATACTCTTTAGTAAACAGCACGTCTCATCTTATCAAAAAGATAGTGTTAGAGCTGGCTGGAAAACAACATTTCTGTGTCATGAAACAGTGACACCTCACTGTTGTTTTCAGCTTCTAGTCAGGGCAATTGAAGGTTCGAACATGGGTCAGCCATCACCTAGGAAATTGCTTGTATCTTCAAATTATTTAGAAAGTAACTTCACTTCCACATCATTATTGGCATGATCTTAAGAAATGTTTGTCAGAAGACCTGGCTAAATTTCAGTGAAAATTTTGTGTTTCAATAAGAGGTAATTTTACAGAAAATCTTTTCCTGGAATACTTCTGACTGACTTTAATTCTAATTTCCAGAAGTAAGAGTCTTCCTGAGGTCCAGTCTCAGATAGATGGATGGATACCACCACTAAGGCATAGAGGTCCAGGGTGTTTCGACTGCTTTTTCATTCATACGAGAAAGTGAATAAACAAAGCAGGTGATCCTTCAAGATCTGCCACATCTTTCTACAGATATAGTTCTGTCTTACCTACACTAATATCTACATCTAATAACATTGTTACAGATTTTTCAAATTGAAGACTGTGAGATAATACTGTTTGAAGCCACAAGTACTGAGATCAATTTTAACTATAATTAATGCACTGCCACCCCAAAAGAATCTTTCTAATGATGCTCTGTTGTTTAGAGCAAAAGTTCTGTAAAGTGCAGGTAATTTTTGCTCTCAAAATAAATTTAAAAAATAAGAGCATACATTTACCTTTTCTTTTAAATTTTCCAGAACTTTTTTTTTTTTAAATTAACGTAGAGTTCTTTGGGCTGTATGTTTGGAAAACAAGACAAATACAAAAATGCTTATTTGAACTGAGCCTAACCTCTCACCTTCCGCTATTGCCATGACCTCATTGATACTCCCTGCAAAATAGCTCAAAAAAAAACCCCCTGACATAGCTGGAGGTTTGAGGAGCTTGAGGAGATAATAAAAGTCAAAAGATCACATTCAAGCACACTAGATGATCTTTCTCATGAAACTTGTATAATGTCTATTTACTCTGTTTTCTGCTTCTGTCAAATGCATTAATCTCACATTTCCTGAGTGCTACATTTTATGAAAATCCATTTCATTTAAAAAGCAGAGGTAAAAAAGTCTGAAAACATACTGTTGTAAAGAACTGTACTAAGGCAAAAAATGCTCAATTTTCCCTTTTCACTCCCTTTCAATGAAGCTTTTTTTTAAAAAAAAAAATAGAAAACCCAAGAAAAGAGCCTGTCATATTTATTCTTCCAGAACAAAAGTTGAACAGCTTACTCACTTACATTTCTCTTACATATTTATTTTAATCGACTCAGAGTTACTTTTATTAAAATACATAGGTGTTCAAGGCCAGGTTGGATGAGTCTTTGAGCAACCTGGGCTAGTGGGAAGTGTCTCTGCCCACGGCAGGGGGGTTGGAACTCGATAATCTTTAACATCCCTTCCAACCTAAACCATTCTGTGATTCTATGATTCTATGAAAATGGAGAACAATATCCGAAACTTGACTGCAGTTGTCCCGAAACATTTGACTGTCTTTCAGATAGCTTCTCAGAGATTTAGCTCTCAAAGCAAGCAAGCAAACAAACAAACCCCAAAAGAAAACCATATCTTTGGCATAAATCTGCCAGTGCAGAAGACAAAAAATTCATAACTTGGTTCAATCCCAGATGTTGGACATAGTATGGACTATAGCAAGCTTTTCCAGCATTTGGCCAAGAATAATCATTTTGAACATAGGTATTTAAAAAGTCCAGACTGAACAGGGGAATCTTTGTTATTTTGTAGAAAGACCCCACAGTAACACTGTAAGGTTACATAAAAAGTCAGTGATTGAGCGTGAGCTTTCTAGACTATATTTAAATAAAGACTCTGTGTGTGAACTGATTGGAATCTAGTTTATCTGAAGGTTTGGTACAAATGTTAATTCTTCACTGATGGCAATTCAATACAGAATTAGCAGTTGCAAATGCTGGTTATAATTCTCAGTCTGGTTACACCTGCATCTGTTTTCCCTTCTCACTACTGTGTCTCAGTACAGCTCTTTTCTTAATCCTCCACATTTCTGAAGAATTCAAACAATGCGTTCTTATCTTCATAACTAAAATACGAAAACTGTGTTAATATTTTATTAACAGACTGATATTGATGAATATAACATTTTTACCCTGCTAAACTACTTTATCTTAAAAAATACTTTGTCACATCAACTTTTCATTTCTCTTGTTACACAATATAACATTACTGAAAGCTCAACATTGCATTTAATGTCCTGATTTGTAAATATTTCCCCTACTTAATTTCTCTCTTTAACGTGGCGCTATCTCATTGAAATTTATAGTTTTCATTAAGTTCCTTAAATTATTGGTATTTATCATTCCTACAAATCCGTCCCTAGAAGTCTTTTTCAGCTAGAAACCCCCATTACTGTAAGTTTAGTACAAATACATAATCAAAGACAGTCTCTGTCCTCCAGGTTCTCATTCAGATATTTATAACTAGAAAAAGTTCTGTAAACCTCATGATAAACTAAATTAACTTATGCAGAAAACCTTAAACATGTATGACTGCTCAACTGTCATTGAAATCAGTGGTAGTCAAACACCTTAAAATGTTTGAAATGCAGGATAGAGGAACTGAGTGACTTTTTGCAGGGTATACAAGCATCCTTTGCCAGAACTATGAATGAATTTCATATATGCCAAGCTTTATTCTGGTACCTTTACCACAAGATTATCCTATCTTTCAAACCTCACACACACACACACAAAAAAAAATGTTAGAAGAAATAGAATCATAGAAACATAGAATGGTTTGGGTTGGGACGGACATTAAAGATCATCCAGTTTGAACCCCCCTGCCATGGGCAGGGACACCTCCCACTAGCCCAGGTTGCTCAAATCCTCATCCAGCCTGGCCTTGAACATCTCCAGGATGGGGCATCCACAGCTTCTCTGGGCAACCTGTGCCAGTGCCTCACCACCCTCACAGGAAAAAATTTCTTCCTAATGTCTAATGTAAATC
>NW_010138035.1:90129-91176 GCF_000699245.1 Pterocles gutturalis | reverse complement strand
TCTTTCAGTTTAAATCCATTAACCCTTGTCCTATCACTTCACTCCCTTGTACAAAGTCCCTCTCCATGTCTCCTGTAGCCCCCTTTAAGCACTACTAGAAGGCTTCTATAAGGTCTCCCTGGAGCCTTCTTTAGGAACCAACCTATGTATATCCTAATCTGAGAAAGAACTGCTAATGACAACACCAAAATAAGAGTACACAGGATTATGATGCATAATTTCTGTGGTTTGTTTATTTGTTTATTTGATATATGATGGTCTTTTTCTTCTCTAGAATACCAACTAGAAGGTTAATAAATTCCCTGTTTTAGAAATTGTGTTGGTGAATGTGTAACACTTAGAGATTCTTATTTGCCCTGGATGACATAATCCTTGCAGCAGGTCTGATTTGGAGAGGAAAAATTTTGTGCTATATAGGGTAAAATTTACATCACATATTCAGCATGAATGTTGCATGAGTGCATCTGCGGCAAAGTGGATTTGCGTAAGGGTGAGAGGATAAAAGAAATGCATATTTAGGGGAGATAACATCACAAATGATCTCTCAAAATATGTATGGTCAGTCATAGGATTTTCCCCCCCTCCATGCGATGTGTAGTCATTAAAATGAGATGTAGAAGGAGATTAAACTTTGCATTTATTTTCTCAATAAAATTAATAATTTTTTTGGAGAGTAATGACTAGAAGCAGATGTTGTAGAGAGCTGTTTTCTTCCAGAGAGATGAGAATTTCCAATACTGAGTCCCTACAGAAACTGAATTATCTGCAATCTGCAGGGCTTCTTCCAGATGTAGGTACACTGGAGTAAAGTTGGGAGAGTGGTACTTGGCCTTACACAGTGGTCTTCTCTTATTGAACACAGTCCAATTACAAACACATCCCTATTCCTGATGACTGAATGATTGATAAAATTAACTATGAATAACCTCATAAGGTTGTTACCACAGGGGCATTCCATAAAAAAAACCAAAACCAAAACAAAACAAAAAAACAAACCAAAGAACACACACACAAAAAAAAAAACAAAAAACAAAAAACAACCCTGTG
>NW_010138035.1:42620-90104 GCF_000699245.1 Pterocles gutturalis | reverse complement strand
TCTTTCCCTTTCTTAAATTTCCTTTCGTTTTGATTGCATTCATGTTCTTGGTGGGGGCAGAATGTACCTTGTTTTTATCTTAAATATATTCCTGCAGTCACTTCATGGTTTACCTTCTACTGTTTTATGGGCATCAGTCATTCACAGATCACTGTTTGAAATAAAGTGCTGGGGAAAATGAGTGTGATTAACACAGCAGCTAGGTTGGCTGTTCTAGCTCTGAAACAGTCATTCCAAGGTCAAACAGGAATCCTATTGCTATTTCATGGGAATTTTACATAAAGCTCACAGTTTGCTTCAAATGAATGTTGTCCATAAGTCTGATAATTCATTTGCCTATGCATTTTTTTTCCTATAATGTTCTTAGCTCACGAAAAGGCAGCAGTAATAGCAATGTTTCCAAGTCTAAGAAAATAGGGAGGATGTTTACCACATTTTCTGTGCAAAGAACCAAGAATTTAAATGTATTTAAATTGTGAACTCTTCAGGTTTACCGTTTTATGATGTACAGCACCCAAATCCTCTCTGAGACTAATGTATTATAGGGTTATCTATAAAACAATGTAACACAGTGTCTGGAAAACACCCAGATAGGGACAGGATCCTGTATACCGCAGAGTGGAGCCACAGCCACCCTGGTCACCAGGTTTCAGGGCAGTTCCATAAATATGCTAAAAATACTGTGCAGTAATCTTCTTATGGGTTATTCTCTATGTGACTGTTAGTACTACGAGTTGTCCTGTGTTTGCAACAGCCTTTTGTCCAATTCTATTCTTAAAAACATTGTGTTTGCATACAGCAATGCTAATCAGCCCTGCTTCTATTTTAAAGCTTGCACAATTTCAGAGCTTACCCTTGCTTCTGTCTTCTAGTTTCTGTTGAGAGAACTTCAGATGATTCCATGTTGATCAGATTTTCCTCAGTTTAATAAATGAACATTTGATTATGTTGAGACATAGGACAATTTGTCTTTGTTGATATTCTTTGTGGCATACTTAAATATTATTTAGATGAAGGCACTTTCCAAGGAAATTACTCTCTGCAGGAGCCTGAAAGTGGCAAATTAAAAAAAAAAAAAAAATGGAAGCTGTGCAGCGTTTCACATGTGAATAGCTGGAAGCAGTTGGTTATGGAATTTTAATGGCTAGATTATAACCTCTATTTCTAAAAAGAGGCATCGTTATTACAGTTTGAAGTATGTTGTAATTTTTTAAAAGTAATTGTACATGGATTCTCCTAAACCAATAATATATCTCAGACTGATTTCCTACATTTAGTATACGCTGTGTCAGAGAGCGGAAATGCAGCATGAGCCTTCAGAACTGAGGAAGAAAATTGCAGTTAAATTATGTTTATTCAGAAGACCTTTTTTCTTTCTGTAAATCTTAAATGTAGATTTAAATCTTCCTTCCTTGCTATGATTGAGAGTCAAAAGAAAAAAGTAAAGAGGGGGGTGTGGGGAGAGGAACTGGCTACATAGAAAGAGGAAAGGTAACGTAGGATACAGATTCATTTCCCAGTTCAGCCCCTCATTAGATGTAGGACCCTGGACAAATTGCATTTCTTTGTGGTTTTATCTTTTTTATGGCATAACCACATTACTCTGAGATCATCTGTTTCTCTGTGAAGTCTCACCATGATCGGAATCTGAAGCTTCTAGCTTTACTGTGATATATCATCTGTATCTATATATCTATTTATCTAAATATCTATATCTATTATTTTTACTCTTCATGTTATTTTTAGTCATTCTCACTGAAAATTTCTATCTATATTTCTATAACGACATCTATAATGATATCTATATCTGTATTGCCTATATCTATATCTATTATTTTTTTTAGTCTTCGTGTTATTTTTAGTCATTCTCACTGCAAATATCTATATATCTATAACACAATCTATAACAATATCTATATTGTCTATATCTATTATTTTTACTCCGTATTATTTTTAGTCATCATCACTGAATAGCTGTGATTTCTGTAACTGCTTGGACAGAGACTGGGGGAGCCTGGAATGGTGCAGTGAGTGGTCCTAGGTGACCTAGGCAGTATGAGTAAGGAGTCAAACGATTTGTTTGTACATGGCTAGAACCAGCCTGAATGGATTCTCTTGGTCTCAGAAGAGGAACCAGACCACACTTTCAGGTGAAGAGTTGATAAGCAATTGAGATGGAGCTCCCCCCACCACCTCATAACACCACATCCTACCTTCTCTTAGCAACCCTCAAGGAAAAAATCATAAACTTTAAATGAAAAATAGTTCATCTGACAGATTTGTTTCTCCTTTCCCCAGGAGGCACTTGATTTTGACTGAAGGAGGCTCTTAAGAAGTTCTCAGGCTCAGGCTCAAAGACTTATAGAAACCTTGAGAAATCATCATGTCCTTCTCTTTGCTTCTGATAATGAAGCATGCTGCTTGTATATAAAATTAAAAATCCACTATCACTGACTTATTCTGTGTCCAAAGCAGCATATTGGGTCAGAAAATTCTGGGGTATTTTGTTTGATTGATTTTTTTTTTTTGAACTGTCTCTATTGTATCCACACAGACAACGACAAGTTAATATCATCCATGTGTAGATGGGTGTGAAAACTACAGTGCTTCCTAGAGTGGCCTGAAGGAAAGGAAGAAGATCTTTATGGGACAGTTTCTTATCCCAAGCTTTAATATCATATGTGTGGTGGAAATGTTTGATCCAGCCAATCAGACTGTATTTAATACAAAGTAATTCCCCAAGCTCCCTGCATGAGAGATCCAGATATTTTTTAATTGAAGATTTATTTTTTTTTAATTATCGAAAAGGTTTCCTTTTATTTATTCAATTCTTAGATAATATTTTCTGAACTGTATCCACTATTCCTGACAAGGTCTTACCAGACTTCTTTAATATCTATAATGATTTTCCATCTCCACTGGCACTTCTTTTTCTGACACATTCTTGGATCCCATTAGTCTTTTCATGGTTGTGTTACACTGATGAATCATACTCATCCTGGGATTAACAAGTACATCCAGATCCTTGTCATTTTATCTGTACGTTAAGCTACTAGAAGTTTCTATTAGTCCCTAATAGCACAAACTTAAGTTCTGTGCTATTCATTTTTTTCACTGCAATTCAGACATTGCAGTTTACAAGGTCACGTCTTCCTTTCTGAATCTACCGGTATTGACAACGCTTCCTAACTTTGTGTGGCTGTGTTGGTACCTTTTGTACTTACATCCTTAATGAAAGTTTTAAACAAAAGTGGCCACAAGTGGTTTGGGGTTTTTTTGTTTTGTGGTTTGCTATTTGGTCTTTTTTTGTTGGAGTTTTTGTTTGTTTGTTTGTTTTGTTTTGTTTTTTAAGTTTTCATATTGTATCATCTATACCCTCTTGATTTTCACCTTCATTAGGGGGGAAATTTCTTAGGAAATATTTTTTTTGTCCTCAGCTGTGGATAAATTAGTGCTAATTTTATACAATAAAATTGAAATGAAAGAAAAAAAAAAGGAGCTGTTATTTTTTGTCTATCTGACTATCTGAAGTCTAAAAGCTAATAGGATAAAAATGAAATAAAGGAGCAAATCAACAAATGTGAGAAGATATTTAAGAATTAAAGCATAACGGATAAGCCATTGAGATACCAAAAGTGGATCTTTTTCACTTTTCACTTACAACTTTCTACCTCTATCTTCCAAATTTGTACATTTGAGAATATTGTCACTAATCATCGTCCTGTTGCATCCAGCCGTTTGATGAGAGAATGCTGCTTTCCAGGTCTGCCTCTGTCTCCTCTGATACCATCTCATGAGCTTTACACTCTGAGTTAATAAGCTTGCTGGGGCCTGGCTAATTCAGCCCGTGAAATACCCCAAGAAGAGCTTCCTAATTCCTAAGGATTTCTAGTTCCAGGAGTCCAGTTCAAATCAGTCTATTCACAGGGATTTGCTGCTCTTCATCCTATGCTCTTACACCTCAGCAGTAAAGCACACATCTTTGTTGGGGAGAACCTGGCTCAAACAATAACCTGGGTATTCCTCTTCATGAATGTGGATATTGATCTCATCTTCTTGGTTTATCTGGTTACCATAGCAATCAATGGCAAAAGGGAGAGTGGTCCTGGGAAGAGAACTGCAGGGAAAAAAAAAAAAAAAAGTATTAAATTGAGCTAGGTAAATGTAGCTGGCATGAAGTAACACTGACAGCTTGGTTTTAAAGCCCTTTTTTGTAGAGGGAGAATCTACAGTGAGAAAGATCAACAACTTCTGCCCAAAAAAACCTCTTGAGCAGGTGAGTTAGGGGTAGAATTGAAAAGCGGATTTTTTTTGCATATACATGGGTGACTGCTTATACTCTTGCATGGATTTAATAAAAACGTAACTATATCTCCAATTGTCTTCTCAGGGAAATACATTAGGTGGGATGATACACAAGGTGCAGTGAAATTGTGCTTCCTGGGTACTAAACTCTCAGTGTAGGCACCCTCTTAACTCCAAGCACAAGTGCAGATAGATAAATATATGTTCAAGTGCTGGGTCTGAATCAAGCATTAATGCCATGAATTTCAGCTCAGCAGAATTAAACTGCACGGCTGCTCTCATCCATACTAAGACAGACAAGTAATGTTGAAAGCAGACCAATTCAAGGTGTCCAGTACATCCAAAAGCTCCTATTGAGCTTAATAACTGCTGCAAGTTCTAAAAGCTTTGAAAACAGGACCCTCTTTGTACTTTGTTCCCAAACTGTCACTGCCAGAGAACTTCAGTTCACTTTACCTCAGTTTCCCTACCTATAAATGGGGGAAAAATAGTCCTAAACTCTCTACACAGAGTGCTTTTGAAAGCAGCTAAGAAACTGTTCACACACATGCAAACACAATATAATTATTTACTCGATAATAGCTTTGTTTAATCACAACTTTTTGATCTGTGCCTTTAAATATATTTGGTGAGAGAATGCAGAGTAGAATTCAGACTCAATCCTGAGCAGTCAAAGTCAAACAACTTTACCAGAGCATTAAGGGAATAATATAGAGGACACAATGTGGGATACAGAAACATCCAAACTGAGATAAGCGTTTGAACTGAGAGCTGCAGCAAGAGCACAGCACATTAATTATGATGATTATTTATATTTAACAATTCTATAGCACTATTCATTTGCAACAAGCTTTCCAAACTATATATAAGTACTGTACAGACAGTCCATAATGAGAACATTTGCTACAGCATCTCTTCCTGGAGGATGGTATTCGGTTGATACAGGATACTTACCTCAGAAGTTGGGCAAAACACTTTTATCTAAAGACTCCAGTCACTCCCAGCTTACAGAGAAACAGCATTTAGTTATTCAAAATGCACATGAAAGGC
Organism: Pterocles gutturalis; assembly: GCF_000699245.1. Lineage (NCBI taxonomy): Eukaryota > Metazoa > Chordata > Aves > Pterocliformes > Pteroclidae > Pterocles > Pterocles gutturalis. The sequence continues at coordinate 84,749 of NW_010138035.1, read as the reverse complement.
AGTCCTTCAGGAGTTTAAAAACAAATGACAATCTCCTTTCCTTAGTGCAGTTACTGAGTTTCTGGCAACTTGAGAGAGACTTCTCTGCCTGTGAGTTTAAGTTGCACTCTTTGTATTGGAGAAAGCTTAGAACTGGAATATGCTGTACTGAAATTTAGGGAGATGTAAAATTTAGTGGGGTTTTATTTTGTTTTGTTTAATATATATATATAAATAACCTAACCTTAAGGACGTTAAAAATTCATCTGAGAGCAAATCACAGTCTGCATTATGCAGAGATCTTTTTACACTTCTCTCACTCTGAAGACACACTTTAAATAAGATTAAATTACTTTTAGCAATAAAGGGTGAAAACCTGGCCTGTAATGGAAGTAAATGTTAAAAATTTTGTCATGTCCAATGGAATCAGGACTTACTGATAATACTGTTTTTTGGTGGCTTTATCCTTTCTACAGAGCAGCAAAGGCATTTTTGGCTCCTCTGATTCACATTTAGGCTGAATTTACTCAGTTATTGCCAGTCCCAGTAACTGAGGGGATGGGCTTTGTTGGGGGTTTGTCTGTAAATATAATACAAGGCCCATTTGTCCAGCAGTGTAAAGGATCTTTGCCAATGTTAACATGAATTTCTAAGGTCTTATATCATGGCAAGACTGTATTGAATTCTATAGTTACACATAATAATAATTAAAAATAATAATAATAATAGTAGTAGTAGTAATAATAAAATTAAAAAAATATGTTCACTCTTACCCTAAGCAATATACAGGCTAAACGGACAAAACAAACTTGTAACAGTCATCAGATAAAAATATTTCTGCATTTGCAGCTGAGATTAGGACCTGAGGCAACTCCAGCTGGAGTAGAAAAGGCTCTAACCACTAAACTCTTGTTGTTTTTGAAAAAAAAGGAGCATTCAAGTCTTTTCTGCAGGGCAGTGTAGTTGCAACAGAGACAACGGAGACTGACAGAGCTCTAGGGTCTCAAATTCTTGCCTTCCCGACCCTCTGAAGACAATGAAAAATTAAAAGACTTCAAAAGGCAAAACTCAGTAGCTTCAGGTTTAGGGACAAGTTATAAAAGGAGTGAATGCCTCTCGGCACTTTCTAAGAGACACATACACCCTGTCTTTCTGACTGGTCTCTGAGCAGGAATATAATGAGTCCTGTCTTGTTTGCACCATATCTGCCAGTTGCACAGATGTTCCCCTCATTAGCAGAGGTGACGGGCCAGACGGGAGCGAGCTACTGATGACCTATTAGACCATTCTGAATTAAAAGATAAACAGGAAAGAGCAAAACACTGGGCAACTATTTCTCTACATTTCTCCAACAATAAATGGTTCTGTGTGTATCTATGACAACGCTACAAGGATGGAGATGATTCCGGTGTTCACGGAATGTGTCTAAGTACAAACCTACAAGCAGAACAAGAGCAACGGAAGTGTGAAAATGAATTAGCTGCAACTAGGGAAAAGAAACAGAAATATTCACAGACAGGAGTAAAAATGCAAGCAATACCATTTGCAAGAATTCAGTGAAGAAGATAAAGGAACTGCATCAATTGTAAACTTAGGGAACAATAGAGAACGGATTCTCTTTAAAAAGGACTGCATGAAAAGAAAGAGTCTCTTGTATTAAACCTGGTTTACATTAAACTAGTTATAAAAATAGGCACAGAGATTTTTTTCTAAATTTTTACTTGCTTTATTTATTTTTAACTAAAATGTAATTTTTTTACAAACTGAAGACCTGCTTTAAATGCAGTAAAAAAAAAAAAAAAAAAAGAATGGAAAAGAAAAGGAAAGGGACAATGAAAGGTTCTATAGATGCTAAATGCATCAATAGTAACATCAGGAAACTTGTGATGACCTATCAATTATTTCAGTAACTTCTTGTTTCCTATTAATTTCTGCCTTGTGAGTGACTGTTTTGCTGCTTTCCTTTTTAATAAGCTTTGCTCACAGTTAGGTCACTCGAAACAAAATTTCTACTATGGAGAATTCCCCTGTAAAATGAAGTTTAAGTTCTCAGTGAAATCTTTCACCTACTCCGGAGAATAAAAATCTCTTACTAAGGCTACCTGATTTCTCCAGACTTTATGGGAGCTTTGGTTTTGCCTACATTGCAGAACAGCTTTTAATATTTTTAATATTGCAGCTGTCTAATATTACTCTCATACAAACTTGCAGATTTCTTGGACTCTTAGACTCTGAGTTCATTTTACTTGCACATATAAACTTCCAAGTATGAATTTTGAAAGGAAGGAAAAACCCTCATGGGCTTGTGTATATTTACTTCTTGCCCTCATAGTGTAGACAAAGCCTTCGAGGTGTTGACACTTCTGTCAGTTTTGGTAGAAACTGATTGACAGTTCCAATGGTCAGGGCAGCGAGGAGCGGTATATTGACAAACAGGCACATACAGACTATGAGTGAAGTTCTTTCAGGTGGGATTCATCTTCAAATGGTAAACCCTTGGATTTCAGTCTCTACATATAATGCATACATGTGAGTGGAGTACCTAAGCTCCTATCACTATCAGCAAATGGCTAGAATTTGATTCTACTGCCTCCATGTAAGAAACCAGTGCTATCTGAGATACCCTGTGGTGTCCAAGGTATTGGGGCAGCACAGCCCCAATTACTAGCCTAGGATTTGACATTAGATTTGAGATTGAGACCCAAATTGGCCAATGGTGTATTCCATATCAAGCACGTCATGCCCAGTATATAGATGTCTGGTAGTGCTTTCTCTTTCTGGGTCAGCTCTCTTGCTCCAAGTTGCCTCCCTCTGGGTCGCCCCTCTCTCAGGGTTGTCTCAGTCTCTTGGACACTTCGGCTCTTATCTCCATTCTGGGATTGCAGTTTCAGGACTCTTTCTGTTCTGGGATCATTAGCTGGGAATGGGCTAAGCCTTGGTCATCAGGTGGTGAGCAGTTCCACTGTGTATCACTCATTTGTATATTTGTATATATTACTATTATTATTATCATTATTGTTATTTTCAGTATTATTGTGATTTAGCTATTAAATTGTTCTTATCTCAACCCACAAATCTCTTTTCCCTTTACTCTTTTAATTCTCTTCCCCATCCCCGGGAGGGAGGAAGGGGAGGGTGAGCGAGCAGCTTTTGACTCCTAGCCAGGATCAAAAATATAACATACATTTACTCAGTTGAATACTTGGAAAATTAGAAGACCTTGTCCTGTTTAGACACCAAAATACAGTTGATTACAGACTGGAGTTGAGTCCCACCGCTTGTTTCCACTGGAAACAGAAGCAGACATGACCAAAGTAATGCAAAAGTGTGGGGGGAAAGCCCCTAAGAATGACTGTGCAACATACTGGAAAATAAATAAATAAATAAATATATTCCTTGTTAACTTCTATAAAATTGTTCACCTGCTTAAATTAGACCGTGTACTTAACTGTGTTGCAAAAGCAGGGCCACATTGTGAAAGCAAAAAAAGAAAAAAGACTCCAGAGTGGTTTCTACAAAGTGAATATTTAAAACACAAAGACTTGAAGTACTTTTAATCTCTCTTTGAGTCTCTGAGCATCGACATGCTCACCATCTTAACTTTTTTCTCAATATTTTTTTCTTTAGAAATGTCGTTAATCATGCTGCTTTCAGAAACGAAAAATTTCCTAATTAATTAGCACTTCAGACAGAGGTATTTAAATGCAATTACATATTTGGAGCTTTGGGGTTTTCAAGAAACCTGATTAAAGTTAACATTGAAGTTGACTCTGTTGAATTTATACGTGAAAAAAATAGTCTAGGTTTTAGGTATTTTACAGGTGTCACATACATTTTTAGGATGCAGTATTCTATATGCCTCTCAAGAACCTAACCAATTCACTCCAAAGAGAAGGTCCCATTTATAGTTTATCAGGGATCATATCTGTCAGAAGTGAATACTTAAGTTATTCTCCTGCAAAACACATGCTTAAGTCTAATACCATGACTTATCCTGTTAAAGTTACTTGGGCTGGTTATAGTGCAGTCAAACCAATGATTAACTTATTGTAAGATGAATGTCAATTTGGAACAACTTGTAAATCCAAATGGTAGAGATTGTGTTGTGAACTATCCCTTTAAAAGGCACTTTATCAAATGTACAGCCGGGTAAACACATTTGAAATAAAGCTTGGAATCTGTAAATAAATGAATATGTCAGTTATTTCAATGCTTTTGGAATTCCTATTTGTTTAAAGATAATTTTTGGTGTACAAGATTCCTCTGCTACTGCTTAGCTTGGAGGCTGTGTTGTGGATCTAAGTTGTCTTCATAGGCAATTGCCAGAACTGCCTTTCTAGATTGCCTATCTAGAAACTTCAGTAAATCCCCATCAGTGTTTAAATGACTGCACTCCTGCTCCAGGTTGCTGCATTGCACCCAGACCTGTGTCATCAAAGACCTTTTATATTTTATAGTGCAGAAAGTTGAATTATCCCATTGTGTTACTATCCATATGAATTAATCAGTATTTCAAAAGCTATTGAGGGCCTGCTTTATTCATAAAGTAAGCTGTGTTTATATCTTTATTAATTTTTGAAATCAATTATACTCAGTCTCAATCAATTTCCAGTATTTTAACAAATCTGGATAGAGAACAGTATCTTTTAGAACAGTGTAGCTATAAAATAAATGTTCCAGTGTGGGCTGAGCATCTTCTTACCTTTCCTCTGCACACAAAATATATGGGAACTTTGTAACTGCTAGATGTTGGATACCTAATAGTCATATAATTTAGGTTGTTGTTGTTCCTCAGCATTTCCCAGGAAAATAATTTTTTTCTTAGTTAGAATTTGCTTTCTCCTTCCTCATTTGTACTTATAAACTCCTGTTTCACTGGTTCACTTGTTATTACTTTCCTCCAATAACTGTCTTTGTCTTTATGCATGGCAAAATAAATCCATAAAACCAGTATTTTTCATCAGCATTGTTTCAAGATGCTACACTACCTTCATGTAGACCATCAAGGGCCATTGAAACATTTCATGCCCTGTCAGTGATAAATTATTAGGGTGCAATCTGCAGTTACAAGTCAAAGCTATCATTTGAATCAATGTCTGTGTTAAAGTGCTGTTGTCACCCCCCCACTAACAGCTTCGTTGCTTACTGGTCACAGCTCCTGTTTCCATTTATTATTTTGGCAGCTCAAAACAGGTGATTTTTTTCCATGAAAGCTGTGGGACACTGTACTGCAACAATTCTCTAATATTGATTTAGAAAGAGTACTTATTAGCTTTTGTTTTCTGTCACTGTGTTGTCTCAACACCTGCAAAATTGCTTGTAATAACAGTGTATTTGATTCTCTGAAAAACAGGCGTTTGGAAATAGGTTGGTCTTTCATTTAAAATATGCTTTTCTTGCACACCTGGTAATGACGGAAATATGATTTTTTTAAATAGATAATACTGGCTGTTTACATTACAATAGTATTGAGTTCCCTCAACAAAAAAACTGAGCCCCATTGTGCAGGGTACAGGCTACTCCCAAATGAAGAACTCATATGCTCTGAGATAGCTTTTATATCATATTAGCCCTCATTTTATCCCATTTTGCTCTATTTTTAATATTAGTTATGATTTATTATTATTATTAATAGTAGGAATGTAAGTCCTGAAACAGTCTATTAGGAATAAAACATTTTTGAGAGGCAATTAGGAATTAATGTTGACAGGGTTTAAAACTGAGGCATTAGCAGCAGCTTTCAGGAAAATGATCTGACGGGAAAAGACAATTGATTATAATTTGACTTCCTCCTCCGCCAAAATATTAAAAATCAAGCTAGCAAAAATACATAAAAGGACTTAATGTCTGCAAGCTTGTAACAGTGTGGATTTTTCATCAGCTGAAAGGGGATTTACTGGTCTGTGATGCGTTGTTAAAAAGAGGTGTCATTTTTCATATAGATTCTTTCAGAATAGCAAGCCAGTCTCTGCGTTGTCACTTAAATGTTAACCAGTAGCCATAGCAGTTTAAATTGGCATTATTAACATTTATTTCCAAACGTAGATGCTAAATGAACTTTGTTTTTGCTTCTACCTGTCTGTATTTCTAGCCTCAACTTGAATGATGGCAGAATAATTGGAATCAAAGGTGATAAGAAAATGAAAAATAAAGAGAAATCAAGTAGTTATGCCAATCAATCAGTAACTGTATGTATTAGGGACAAATATAAATCTTCTCTTCCCAGAGATGATAGTCTAACTCATCCCATAATATATATTTCACATTTCAAAGACTGTATAATATAAATTGGCTTTTGTATTCAAAATACAAATCGGCTATTGCTCAATTTCTTAGGTGCTTCTTCCTTGAAGTTGCATGAGGAATCTCAATAAGCACCGTGTTTTAAAAACATGAGTCTGGAGAGACAGAGGTGCTGTAATGTTTTATGGGTCTGAGTTTCTTAGGAGGAACGCTTTTCACTCTATGTAGGTGTTCTAGTAGAATGGTGTTCTGGGAGAGGAGAAAGTGAAATAAGGAGTAATATGAATATATACCACTGCAAGAATAAGCCCTAAAAATATTCCAGAGGTAAAGGAAATCAAAGGAAAGACTCTCACAGCTTTTGGTAGGCTTTGGATTAATGACTATCAACCCACACTGACAAGACGGGATGCAGACCTACTGCCACACCACTGGAAGATCTGGGAACTCTGACTTGGTGGATGGCAAATACAGCGAAGTGAGCATGCTATTTGTTTTGCTTGACTTGAGAAGGCCTACAAATATAGTTTGCCACTGCAGCATACAAATTCATGCTATTCTAAGAACGATCTTTCACAGAAGGACCATTATCTCATCCTTTTAAATACTATAATTGAGAAAATAGAACATTTGCAGCCTGCACAGGCTATGAGAACCACCTGCATCTGCCCTTGCAGATAACTCCTTCGAAAAAAGCTGGTATCATAGATACTGCCTTAGCCAGCCCCACTGGGATCCCTCAATTTGTGTAGCAAGGTTTGGTGGGTAGAATTGCTTCATATCCATCTGGGACCTTTCCAGAAAAATGCAACATCTACAGAGCTGTTGTATCTATTTCCACTACTCTGAAATGAGGGTGCTGATAGCCACTGGTATGGTATGTGTCTCTTCCACACCCCTCATGTGAAATGTATCCTTAGTAACTGTGGGCAGAGTTTGGATAACTTGCCTCAGGTCCATCCAAGGGACCCTGTGCTAGTTTCGGCTGGGATAGAGGTAATTTTTTTCACAGTGGCTAGTATGGGGCTATGTTTTTGATTTTTTGATGAAAACAGTGTTGACAATACAGGCATGTTTAGTTACTGCTGAGCAAGAGTTACTTGTTTAGTTACTGCAGAGGCAAGGCCTTTTCTGCTCCTCACAACAAGTGCCCCTTTTCATTCCACTGACAAGAAACAGACCTGAAGGACACTAAAGGAGATGTTGATCTCTGTTGCGGAGATGTTAAAATGAGATTCAGTTTTCCAAATGCAGATATTTGCTACAATCCAAGATCCACAAGTAATACGCTTGGCCTATGTCTTGCTCTGCAAAAGGGCTTACACTTCTTATGGGTCCTGTGTAGCTACCAATCATGGGAAGATGTACCTGATATTCCAGGGCATCTCAAGCAGCACAAGTTGCCTATATTTAGGCCATTCGATTACAACCCTGAATCCATTCCAGATTGTTTTAAAAAGTGTTTTTGACAGTGATTCACAAAGCAAAAAATCTTTCCAGTTTACCTTTGCAGTCTTCAACACTCCAATATGAGAATGCTTTCTTTAAAAATTCACCATCTGAATTTTTAAACTCTCTTTTTTCTTTCTGCTCCTAGAAATCCTGCTTAAAGGGACAGTCAGAAAATATAATCTGCTGTAGTTTATTAACTTTATCTTTTAGGTCATTTATACGAGGAAGAGAATCTTCCAGCTAAGAGCTTTAACCTTTGCAAAGCACTTCATTTTAATTTATTTATTTTTAGAAATAAAATTTCAGCTTAATTCTTTTCAGAATATATTTAATTGCCCAAATGCCCTTTCATAACAAAGGAAAATGCCGTATAATTATTATTAGAGATTCAAAGCAGAAATACCTGCTTAATCAAAAGTAGATATTCTGTGTGTTGGGCTTTTAAATACAGTGATGACAATGACAAATGATTAGTTAATAATGATAGGAAAATTATATCTAATCTGTACTGATTTGTGAGAGTGTGAGGCTGGTTAATTCTTGGTCTTTGTCATTAATAACCTGCACAGAAATGAAGCTGAGCTGCTTTCTTGTAACATCATGGCTCTTGCCCCACTGGTTTCTGCTAATTCTTATTTTATTGAATTAAAATTGTTATTCGTAGTACAATCATTCAGAAAAGGTGACCTAGAAATTGACTGTCCCCACTGCAGGGCTCTATAGATCTTTGTAACAGCACCCTTGGCCCAAAGCCTTGCAGTCTTCACAGACAGAGAACCAAAGCTCAAGATAAATTAGAATATCAGTGAAGTTAGTCAAAGTGCACATAGACAGCTCCCAAATTAACTCAATGCCTTTTAACTTACATTCAACTTCTAAAAGTCTTCTTGTTAGTCCCACTTTAAGGCTGACAGAAGTTGCTTGAATTATTTAGGCTCTTATTGTAAAACAATATTTCTTTTTTTAGTGTAAGAAACTTGTTCTGTTGTCCAGAGACAAGACAGCTGAGAGTAACTCTCCCACTCACCCAGCAGTGAGGTGGTGACAGGAGGTGGAAAGTGAAGTGAATTAGGCGTCAAGACGAAACGTAAACTTAACCACGGTAGCTAAATTAGAGAGATTAATTAAGGCTTCAGTGATTATCAGCAATACCATGCTCTTTTGACTCATATCAGCCCTTTAGACATAGTAGGACTCTTTCTGTATTTAATTGCAATAGAGAAATATATACACAGTTACTTTTAGATTGTGAAATCTAGCCAGACAGTTTTAAAGATATTTTTAAAATCAATGTTAAAACAAAACAAAACAACAACAAAAACAAAAACAAAAACAACCAAACAAACAAACAACAAAAAAAACCTGCCTGTTTGGCAATAAATTCCAAACTAAGAAGAGGAAAAAGGACAAACCAAAAATGAAAATAACAGCCTCCTTCATAAACTCTCCTTTCTGGAAATAAGTACTAGAATCCAACCAGGGTACAGTATCTCTGCTATTTTAGTCACATATGCTAGGACCAGATTAGCTGAATTAATTAGAGCAGAAACATGAACTGGATACTTTCTAAAATTAATCTTTTACCTGATATTTCACTAGAAGAAGCTACCCTGCATCACAGCAAGATTCTCCATGTGCATTTACTGTGTTCAGCACTTCACAAACACTTTCATCTCTTACCTGTGGCTGCTTTGTCTGACAGATGTGATAGACTGAACTGTAGAGTTACGAGAACATCATCCTATATCTCTGGGTTTTTTTTTTGCCTTTTAGTTTTCTAGTATCATCTGAAAAGCTTGTATTATTGGACTTATATACATATGTGTAGGTATGTATGCATACATACACATGCAGACACACATATCACCACATGATAAAATAGAAACTATAAATACAAAGTAAACATTTAACAACAATTTTGTATATATAAATAAATATATTTATTAATCTATATGTATTAATCTCTCCTGTAGCCCCCTTCAGGTACTGGAAGGCTGCTATTAAGTCTCCTCGGAGCCTTCTCTTCTCCAGGCTGAACAACCTCAATTCTCTCAGCCTGTCCTTGTACGGGAGGTGCTCCAGCCCTCTGACCAATTTTGTGGCTCTCCTCTGGACTGTCTCCAACAGGTCCAGGTCTTTTTTATGTTGGGGGCCCCACATCTGAACACAGTACTCCAGGTGTGGTCTCATGAGAGCAGAGCAGAGGGGGAGAATCACCTCCTTTGACCTGCTGCTGATGCATCTTTTAATGCAGCCCAGGACACGGTTGGCTTTCTGACCTGCAAGCGCACACTGCCGGCTCATGTTGAGCTTCTCATCCACCAATACCCCCAAGTCCTTCTCTTCAGAGCTGCTCTCTATGCATTCTCCGCCCAGCCTGTATTTGTGCTTGGGACTGCCTCGACCCACGTGCAGGACCTTGCACTTGGCCTTGTTAAATTTCATCACTGTGTCAAGTACTATACAGCCAAGCAACACAGACCTCAGCAAAGCGGGTGGAGAAAATGATGATTTTTTTTTTTTTCACTGCAAATCACCAGTTTGTCTACAACAAGCAATTATGCTATTTTTGCTAATCAAAACTTTTCTCAAGATTTTCAAATATTGTCCTTTCTTTTTATATGGTAATCTGGAATGTAAACTAACAATAAATCCCAGTAAAAATACTCAAAAAGTAGAGAAATGCTTCAGTTCATCCAAATCATCTATTAAAACGTTTTTTTAGTATGTACATTTATCTGAAAGTTTACCTTTTTATTCTGATTTTGGAATAAATTGTTAATATTTCCTAGAGTAAGAAAACTAGTTGCCAAGCAACTTTATAAGTCAGTCCCTACCAAGAACATTTCACATTTCTACTTTACATTTTTAAAAAAATACATGTAGTCAAGGGCTCAGCCTGGTTTCTGTGAAATAGCTATATTGGAAAATTTTTAATATCTTTTAATTTCTGCAGGTAATATTTTTTCTGTATTTAATGGTTAAAATTATGTGTGTGTATGTATATATATATGCAGATTTTGATACTCTTGCACAGTCTTAAATTCATTGGTAATAGATGTATATGAGAAGGAAAGCTTAAGTAAAGATTACAGAAAGTCACAGTTTTGTAGGAGCGTTAGAAAATTACAATAGAACACTGACATCGTGTTTTATTAACATATATGTATATACTAGGGATTTTATATAATAATTTTTTAATCTTATAATTCCTGCTTTTGTACACCTTGCTCAGGTTTTTTTTAAACTTTCATGCGGATTCAGTTATGTGTAGCTCAATAACTTAAGATGTTCCAAGGAATTCAATAAAAATTTGGTAAGTAGCAGTTAAACATAACAATATAAGAAATTTCCCTTTGAAAAAAAAAATCTAACCAAAAGATATTGTTAGTTCTCCTTGGAGCTGTTTTGAAAAAATAACAGTCTCATTAATTGATTGCATTTATTTTTTCTTAAAATTTAATATTTGTAATTCTGATTTCCGTCTTCAGATTTGCTACTATAACTAACCCTCCCTTGCTGAAGGATTTTCAGTTGCTGCTGATGGTTAGGTTCTCACTAAGTAAAGCTCATAGTCAGTATTACCTGTACGATTGTATCCATGGGTTTAAAACACAATAGATTTGTATTCAGTCTAAATTCACTTGGCATGATAAACTTCACTATAGCATGATATGCATTCAGCTGTCTTGAGTCATATCACCTCATGTTCTGACATCACTCATTCCCAGTAAAATGAATCATATCATTTACAGAAACACAGGTTAAGCCCAAATTATGGAAAATATGCTGAAGGACTGGAAACTGACTAAGTCATTGATCCAACATAAAACCAAGTTTCTGTAGCTGAATACAAGCTCCTGCAGAGTTTAATGTTGTCTTTTCTAGATAAATTTGGTCTATCTGTTACTCTCTCAGTCATTAAAGATCTTATTTGTCTTAAGAGTGGCCCTGAGTTTAATTTTCAATCAAGCTGCAGCTTAGTGAGAGTATCTTTTCTATCTAAATGCCATCAGGATTCTGCATCCCCTCCTAAATTGTTGGACAGCACAACAGTGATGTAGACACAGTTATCCAAGAAAAAACTGCATTTCCTACATGAAATGGTTCAGTACATATGCAGGCCACGATCTTTAACAAAATACAGAAAAAAAGACCTGATGCTTTAGGTACTGCAGTTGAAATAATAAAGATTTTTGAAAACAATTGAAAATAATGTGTTTCTCATAGCTATCACATGATCCACACTAGGATGTAATGAAGTTATTTTAAAGGTCTTTAATGAAGATCTGTATTATTTGTGTCAGAAGTCTGTGAATTAGAATGGTATAATTCTATAGTTGGAGGGGGTTTGAAAACATTTGAAGTCCATCCCTTTTTTCCAAGGCTGGATTATATATGCATCAGTTGTGACAGATGGTAAGTGCACCTTCAGTTTTGGAGACTCTATGGCATCCAGGCCAATTAATTTCCCTGTTACGTTATCCTGACCTCATTATTTTTTATTCTAGGAACTATGAATATAGGGGAAAAAATTTTTCTCATCTCTGTTCAGAAGATTCTGTGATCTGAGGACTGTTTTCATATATTTTATAAATCATCATTCATTTTATAACTTTGGTTTCCTCAGCTTTCATCAATGGTTTTCTTTTCTAGTTCAATCATTCTTCATTATATCCTTGGTTCTGTCTGCAGTGGACTCACATCTTTCTTGAAATGTGAGTCCAAAACTAGACATAGTATTCCAAGTGATTTTTTTCTTTACCCTGGACAGAGAAGGACTAATTTGTCAGTGAGATTTAGTTTCAGATTTGTCAGTAGGTGCCTTTTAGACTGTGCTAAATCATTCCTACTGATGGTACCAGCTAGGTATCTGTTCTTAACAATGGGAGCATAAGAACCCAGTGAATGTGAAGACAGAGCTAGACACCGAAGTTAGATGTTTTAAACTGTAGGTTTACACCCACAGCATGAGCAAAGTGTAATCATACTTACATGCAGTTCCATAGCATTTGTCATTTTTTTTGTAAGAATACGACATTGTCCCTTGTTTTCACCTTCAAGTCACTGTAATCCCTAGACCATTTCCTATGGAAACATGCTTCACAGACATTTATTTTCTACAGTAAGCTCTAGATGTGCTGCACTTGCTTCTGTAAATAACATTTTTTTTTTCAGGCCATTGCTCTAGTTTATCAACATCAGTTTGAATTATAATCCTATCATCCAGCACACTTACAGTGCCTTTCAGGTTTCTGTCAGGTGCAAAATTAACAAACATACCCTGTATTATTTCAATTGTGTCAGTAATGAAATAATCAAATAGTAGCAGATCCAGAAAAAAATCCTAAAGGGACATCACTCAGCATATTCTGATAACTAAATATTAATGATAACTCTTTGATCATGGATATCCAACAAGTCTAAATTCTACCTTTGTCTCAAAGGCCGTCATATTCAGACAATATAAAATTCTCAAGGAACATCTTCCACTGATCTGAGTGCTCTGTATGCACCTATATGGAAGTGCCTCAGTTAGAAACAAGTGATGACTGTCTCCAGGTTTACTAGGGGAGGCATTCAAGATCAGGCTGGATGGGGTCCTGGGCAGCCTGCTCTAGTGGTTGGCAACCCTGCCCACAGCAGGGGGCTTGAAACTAGATGATCTTTAAGGTCCTTTTCAACCCAGGCCATTTTATGGTTCTATGATCATAGTTGGGTGACTAAGCCATCTTTCTTTTACAGCAATTAGCATGACTCCTTTTTCTGACTTTACACTAGCTGGCATCTCCATGCGAGGATAGATAATGCTCTTACTTCGCTTAGTACGAGGAGGCTCCCTGGGATCCTTCAGTATCATAATCTTGAGTTAGGCCCCTAAATCCTGGAGCAATAAATGAAATGCAATGGAAAAATAAGTGCTAAGTCTAGCTGGTCTGTCTAGCTGTCCTGTGTTCAGAGTGGTTGTTGACTAAGTACTGGATATAGATCTGGCTGTCACCATACACACACACAAAAAAAACCCCAGCCCGCCATCCTCCCCTCCTCCCTGAAAAACCATTAAAAACCTAGCCTTTTTTTCAATAATTTCCGTAGGATTATTTCTAAGAAGATGCAGTTTTCTTTTACCTCTGCAGGCAACAGTGATAAATGTATGGTATCATTTGGAAAACAGTTTTACAAATTGGATAACACTGTACACACGGGCTAGCTATAATCCTTATTGATACATCAGGGTCTGAACTAGGAACTTGAAGAAGTGAAAGCTTGTTTAGTAATAGCAAGAATTGATAAATCAACCTCTATAAAAATAAACTGTAAATTCTGGCCATTGTTATGAAAAAAAGGTGAGTTATTGACATAATTAACAATAAATGAATAACAAATAATTAATAACACTGCTAATATTGGTAAGGCATTTCTAGATTTTCTATGTGACAGCAGAGTGAGCTAAAATATGAAGTTTAAAGCTAAGCTACCGACTGATCTGAAAATTCTATGTCTTCCCTTGCAGGGATGATTTAACATGGGATAATATAGATATTTTCCCATTTCTCTCTCTGTCCTGCTCTTACACAGGAGTTCAGTTCCCCCTTATCTTGGTTGCTTGTGAAGCAGCTGTTGAATCACTTACTACAGCTTCTCACAACAAGATAAACTGATACGAAGTGGATAAGCAGCTACTTTACAAGCAGCTAGGACATCTCTGCAGTCAAGTCATCTCTGCATTCAAGAACTTTTGCAAGTGCCAATATTTAATCTGCCGCTAGTCATCACTAAGGGCTCCAAAGACTCATGTCTGGAGTGGATTGAGTAAAGAGTTCAGCAGATTTTACAAATAACTATACAAAAGCACATCATCATTACTTATCTGCATTTTTAAAAGGGTCTTCAAGCCCCATTGGCAGAATTGTTGGCTTCTATCTGCAGACATGAAATTGGACTGTGTTTCACGCACATAAATAATGCACTAAAGATGGGTGTAGTCAATCTAATTAATCACGAGGCTTGCAGCCTCAAAGGTAGTTACAGACGGATGTAGTGTGGATTCATATATATAAATCTGTATATATGCACATATTTATGCACATGTAACTGTTCTGAACACATTTCAGAATCCATTCCTAATACCAAAGTATTTGATTCAGAGCAACTGTTACCAACATGACTGATGAAAGCTTAACTAGCTTGAGACACCCATCTTATGACCCAACCAAATTCAGAATATTTAGGCTCATTTTTTTCCTGACATTCCCTGTGATTTTATATCACAAATTTGATGTAATATGTACTGTATCATGAAACCACTATTTACATTTCAATGAGATGAGATCCAAACACACATACTGCTCTCTTTACCTAGCCATGTCTATAGTTACCTCTACATCTATATTCAGGGGATGTTATTAAGGTTTGTGTAAGAATTTGCTGAATATAATTGATATAAAATTTTCTTCTGTGACAAACATAATTTTCAAATGAGTTCTTTTAAGTTTTTGGTACCCTTTGTGGTGTGTTTGTTTTTTTTTTTTTTTATTCCTGCTTGAATTAAGAATTCCATTCAACCTGCAGTCAACCACCTGACCGATCATTTTGCTCAAAGAAACAACAAGAGATGAGAGAGATCTAGTAGAGGAGTTAAATGACAGAAAAATCAAAGTTATAGCAGCTCCCTTGGCTAAGTGATCTGAGAGGTCAAAGCTCTTTGGATCTGTTTGTTAATAATTAATTTTGTGTTATTTCTAGACTTTGTACAACTTTGTGCAGTTCAAGATTTGCTTCCAAGAGATAATAGGTGACAAAATAAACCTTTGAAAATACTTGAGGGGTGGAAAAAAACAAAAACCAAGAGTCAATATTCCTACAACTCTGCTTGCAAACATAATATTAAATTCAGTAGCAATATTGCTTTTGAAATACTATACTGGAACAAATAATTTTCTGTGGAAGAATAATATCCTTGTAATACATAACTCAGAGACCATTCATTATGCTCACCCTGAAAATGGAGGGCTTTTCCCAGGAGTGCAAGTTCTAGCGTTTCATCCACACTAATATTGAAATTTTCAAATGGTCAAGCCGCAAAGACCCCCTTGGTGATTCCCTTCTCAAGCTGAAGAGTTATAAATGGAAGAATATTGACATTTGAGCTATTTTTTTCATTTCTGTTTCTTTGACTCTTAAAACTTACACCTTTTAATACAAAGGGAAGGTCTTTAATGTCAGACAGGTCCAGATTAGAAAAAGAAAAACAAAAATGCAACATAAATAGAAACAATTAAACCTAGAAGTCCATACCTAAATGGGGCAGAAGACGGTCTCTGTAAAAAAATTACTTAACCAGACCCAAATTAGGAGGTTGAAAATTAGTATTTTTATTAACTCCTGAGGAAGGCCCAGAAACTTTTTGGGAACATGTCAGTTAGTGCAGGACAAAATCACTTGAAGGACAGTTCTAGTTCAACAATATTGAGAGTTAAGATCCACTGCCTGGGAAAATTCCCAGGCACGGTTTAATTTACCGCTATGAATGTTGTCACTACATCTATTTTGGTGCTCTGCACTGTAGTAGCAGTCAGATTAGATTAGTTCATTCACTTTTCTGAATCTCAGGTCTGTGATGCCCACTTCCCTATGGAGATCACCATGGAGCTGTCTTTCTTTGAAAGACTGACCCTATCAAACAGCACTGCAAAGTGCTGAGAGATTTACTCAGAAGAAAAACCATACTGAACAGAGTCTGAAAAAAAGAGACTTCAGAGAAAGGCAATCTATAAAAAAATATGTCCTATATAAGTGGTAGATCTCAAATTTCTACAGCTGCTTGTTTATCTGAGTTTTCTTCCATTTCAAGCTGCTTTATCAGCGCTTCCTTTCCTTCATGCATCATTTAAGGTACAAGGGCTTCATTTTTTTAATGTCAAAGTCATTGTTTTCCTTAAAATAATAACAATTATGTGCACAATGGTTTCTTATGCTCCACTCTGAGCCAGGAGATGCTGGATATCTGAAAAGTCAAGTAACCTACTATAATGAATGGAGAATCAGTGACAAGGAAAAACAATTGCTGTAGGTAGGATGCAGGGTTATACAAGGTATACAAGGTAATACAAGGACAGTAGTCATGATTGCTTAGAGGTGAAGTTTTTATATGAAAGAGGTCAAGATCAGCTGAAAAAAAAAGAACAAAAAACAAACAAAAAGGAAAACAAAAATAAAACAAGGAACAGACTAGGCAGGAAGAGGTAATACAGGCAAAATAGTAATAAGACGTCAAAGCTTTGTATTTCTGGCTGGTTCCGTCAGTGAGGTCAAGAATACAACCCTGCACTATTCTTAAAGTACTTTAATTAGCTACCTCTCTCCACTAATCTATGCACTCTTGTTCAATCCAGATACAACTGAGGGAGCACTGTTATTATCATTGTTATTATTAGTAGTAGTAGTATTAAGCCAATAACAACAAAACATGCTGTTGAGTTACAAGTTTCAAAACCTTTTATGTTAATGACATGAAATGCAGTTTACAGTGCTGCAGACTGAAGCATTTCTGCTGTTTTCACACTACCCACCTTCCAGATTTTAAGTTTTTCCACCAGGAATTTTGGGGTAATATTAACATTTAAATAAATTTTAGACAAGGTCTGTCTCCATCTGTTCCAGTGTAGCTCTCGTACTAAAACCCTAATGAACTCTTCCAGACACAAGTTTTGAATAAAAAAAACACCACATAAAGCATAGATGAAGTTTCAGATAAAACTTAACTCAGGACAGAGAAAGACTGAGATTTGTAAGGCCTGTTCTTGTTTGTTTTTGCAAAAATTACTCTTGTACTTAATTTTAAGAGTAATAGTAATCTCATTAACTTCTTGTATGTATACTATGCATGTAGGAATTAAGAGACAAGTAGAAAGTAACACAAGGTTTGGTAAATAAAGAGATAAAGAAAAACAGGAGTTCAGAATGGCCCCTTGTTTCTCAGCATCCTTTCAGGACAAGAGTTTATCCATTGGGAACATCCCACCTGCTAACCCTACTGCAAGCACAGAATCTGAAAGAAAGAAAAACTGTGGAGGCTTTATTCATAAAATTCAATAAGCTTGGCTAAGCTGAAAGGAAGCTTTCACTGCTCCCTCTATTCATTTCCTGGCTTTTTTTCTTCTTTTGTCATTATTTTTTCCTGTACACACCAGAAAATAGACTTTCAAAAAGAAGTTGGTTTATCAAATAGTAAATAACGCCGGATCTGCCACTTCTACATCTCTGTACCTTCCCAGTTTACCTGACAAAAAGAACCTGCACTTCTGGGTCTGAGCATGCTGGCAGTTACTACCTCTATTCACAGATTTCACCAGACTGTTCTGGAAGGACTGTAACAGCACCTCACAAGCATATTAAATAATTCTTAAGTGACAGATGAAAACTAATTTATACCCACAATTATTTAATTTTGTTTTCCCAGGCAATAGAAACAATGGGCCATCTGATCTATTTATATTTCTATGCCATTATAACAGTATAACCAGTTTTCCTTGTATATCTGTTATTTTCCCCTATTGTCTTTACTGAGATATTGTCAAAATCTTAGACTAATTCTTCATTGTACAAACTATAAGGACAAGGCAGCATTCTCAAGAGTGAGGGTTTTTCCATCTGAATTTCAGAGACCATAGAGGAAGACAGAAAAAGAAAACAGAGGAAAAAGGATAACAGTTAATAAAATGGAAAATAATTAGAAGTAATAGTCCTGCAGCTGCTCCAGCTGCATACATAAAGTTTTTTGTAGACTTCACAGAATAACTGTAGTTTTGAGACAAAAGTATCCCTAAATCTCTACTCTTACAGGAGCTTCTGTTAGCCAAGGGGAAAGTGTGATGACAAATAAGAAAATATTTGTTTGAAAATCTCTCCACTGAATAGTTTTGTCTGTAAGATTACATTGGAGCAAGAAGTTGGCCTTTATTTATTGGGCAAGCATGGGTTAAGAGTGCACATGAAGAGCCTGGAAAATTGGGGCACCTAGCTGTGGAGGTTAGTGTTTCTTCATTTTATCTAAAGGTGAGTTAAGATACTATGAAAAAAAAAAAAAAAAAAGAAAAAAGTACAGGTAAATACGTAAAATAACAAAACTCTTGGTTACTTTTAATGATTCAGAGTTTGCAGAAGTTGTATTTACACCATGAAAATTAAACCCAGCATGTATGATATTGTGATGTGAAAACTAATCTACAGACAATAACACAACCCTGGTTGATCAAGTTTTGCTTCAAAAAAAGGGAGATATATTATACGTCCTTATATAATTTTACATCTACTGTACATAAAACAATTTTTACACCAAGAAATATGAGAAAATAATCATATATGTAGCAAAAAATACTCAGAAAAACTCTAAGCATGTAAATCAGAGGTGAAGGAATTTTAAAATTTCTGTCATGAAGAACTAAAAGTTTTATGTTTTATTTCCCAGTAAGAGGTGCTTATCATTTTACAAGTAAAACTGAATTTCCAGGCTTTAGAGAAAAATCACATATCAATGTCGATACCTCAGTATGAACTTTTATCATGTCATTTAAAATGTTATAACTCATTCATATTTATTTTTATTAGTTTATTATACCAGCTGTATTACAGGCAGGACAACACACCTATATTAGAAATACTTCATTTATTAAATCAGAATATGTGGATGCAACTCTGCACTAATTGAAACATTATTTCTTTTCTACATCAAACTCTCTCCCATACTGACAATAATAAAGGACTTTGTCACTCTAAATAGTACTTGCCATTCCATGCCAAAAGCAAGTATACCATAAAATTCTACTATGATTTGAGTGTTACATATTAAAATGTGGCATCAACATCTGACCATGCATTTTGCCTACCTGGCTGCGTCTCTTTTTCATATCCAACATTACCTGAGTCTCTCACTTCTCGTCTCACACAAGCCTTATATTTGAATTTTTTTTTTTATTTTTTTTTTTTTAATCTGAATTGTGGTTTGGCTGGAAGATTGGAGAAATTTTTCCATAGTGACATAACTTACGGTCTAAGTGAACATGTTTTAACCAAACTTGAAATTCCAATATCCCCATGGCCAGTTAGGGAAATGCAGACATGAAGCTAGATAAAACAGGTTTTAGGGGCAAAAAACAGAACACAGAAGCAGTATCTAACACGCATAAAAGGCACCATATACTGTACATTTGGATGTAATATGAAGCTGCAGACCACTGAATAAAAAACAACAGTGTAAGAGCATGTTAGTAAAAACATACAAATGATCCCAAGTGGTCTCCTAAATTGAGGAGAAAGAAACCATCACTATTAACATCATATCTCTGCAAAGTGCTTCAGAAGATCGTGACTCACCATAACATCCCTATCACCATCATCAGAATGAAACCATTGACCATACAACCAGGATGAGAAGTGAGAGGATGAACATGACACCAAGGAAAGGGACAGTAACTAAAAGTGTGTGTAAAAAAAATGTTAACTCTATTATTATTGTTTCTTTTTCTGTAGCAATTAGATTTGGGCTAATACCATTAAACTCGGAAGATTTCAGAGTACACTAACAATAAATTCTTTGACTTTAGTATATAAGGTTTGCTTCCTCATTGTCTAAAAGTAAGATTCTGAGTGTAACCCAATTAGTATGTGCCAACCTTGAAATACACACACAGATCTTTCTATTTCTGGGTTACTGTTCATGGAATCACAGAAACATAGACTCAAAGAGTATCTCAAGTTGGAAGGAACCCATAAAGATCATCGAGTCCAAATCCTGGCTTCTTGCAGAGCTACCTAAAACTAAACCGCATGACCAAGAACATTGTCTAGATGCTCCTTGAACCTCACTTGGTGCCCTGACCACTTCCCTGGAGAGCCTGTTCCAGTGACTGACCACCCTCTCAGTCAAGAAACTTTTCCTAATGTCCAGTCTGAGCTCCCTCTGACACAACTTCATCTCCTCGTGTCTTATTGCTGGTCACCAGAGAGAGATCGGCTCCTACCCTCCTTGAGGAAGGTGTAGACCGTGAGGAGACTGGGTGGGCTGCAGGGCGCCTGTGAGGAGAGGCTGGGGCTGCCCCGTGCCGGACACAGTCGGTCCCAGCCGGTCCCAGCTCGTCGACCCAGCTTTTTCCAGCCGGTCCCAGCCGGCTCCAACGGCCCCACCGCAGGACACAGCTGAGCCCCTCAGCCAAGCTGGGGGTGCCGGGGGGAAACAGGTTTCAGAAAGGGCAAAAGGCGGCACAGGCAGAGGAGGAGGAAGCCAAGGAGGGAGCAGCAGCAGATCAGGGACTGACCACAACCCCCATCTCCCCTGTGCCCCTTGGGGGGAGAGGAGTCAGGAGTGGAGGGGTGAAGATGGGACTGGCAAAAAGTTTGGGGGGGCATTTGTTGTTTTAATGTTTGTTTCTTATGACCCAAATATATTTTAATTGACAGTCATAGTTGGATTCTATCCAAAAGTCTTTATGAACTGTATCACATATGTGATATTCACAACACCTAGTATTTAGTAATGTTTAATTTACATTCAGTGACACCAAAATGGTTAGAAATGCACTCAGGTCCTGAATCTTAATTCTCACATTTCCCTTCATTCCTTATTTAATTTTTTCAGTCGAGTAATACTCTGCAATGCAACAGTATCAAGTTTGTTTTATTTTTTTCTTGTGTTTAATGTTCACATTTTTACTCTTTGACTAATTTTAGCTTAAAAAGAAGAATTTTGACTAATGATGCGTTCATTTTCAGCAGCTCATAACAGCACTGACTGAATTATAACAAAACTGCAATTGAATGGAATCCAGTTCGAGATGCTTTTATGCTCCTAATAACATCACTGCAGTAAAAATACCAAAACAATATGGTGAGTGATGCAAAAGCTGACAGTTCATAGATACAAATGCCTGAGTCTGTTTGACCAAAACATTTGTATGAGAAAGAAAGCAATTTTTTTGTGGTATGAGATGAATATCCCTGACCCCAAGAAACAGCAGGATGAGAATCAGATGGTGATGATTAATGTTATGCAAACTATTTTACAAGTAAACTAACAGCAGTGGAAATTGTTTTTCTTGCAGGTGTGTGTGTGGACTTTATGACAAATCAAGTTGGGTTTTTTTTTTTTTTTTTTTCAGTTCTGTGGAGTCTTGCATATTTCTGTGTCAGAATGAAAAATAAGCGAACAAAAAACCAGACAAAAAACAGCTCTGTTGTCTCTCCCTAGTCTCCACTCTCAAAAGTAGTTTTTTTGATACAAGCAAAATTCTACGATTCATTGCAGAGGGAAAGGGATTAAATTAGAAGTAAATGTAATGTTTAATATAGTTCTACTTTCTCCACTCTATTGGTAGAATAAAATAATCAGAAAGGGTCTCTAGAAGTAGGAAATAAATCAATATATGGAATGTATTTGAAGTTTTCATGCACTCATGTTCTGTTCCTTTTTTTAAGAAAGAATAGTTTGGAAGGTAGCATAAATGATTTCAGATATCTGAACCTCCAAACATTTGATTAATTTTGATTCATGCCATCAAAAAATGTTTCATCATCTGCTAGTGCTACTATTACAAAATAAGACTCTAGTAACCAAACTCCTTAGAAAAAAATGCCCCTCCACTGTATTCACATAATTTTTCCTTTAAGAAGAAAAGAGAGAAAGTGGAGATATATAAGCCAGAAAGGACCACCTAGTGTGATGAAAAGATGAGATCACATTAGAGTGTTTTCTACAGATCTCCCAAGTGATTTTTTTCACATGCTATGTGAATGTGTGGTAGAAATATTGCTTCTGTTAAAAGCAAATATTTGTGTCTGCCTCAAATTGTTATTCAATGAGAAAATATATACCTCCCTCATTGCCTGTGTTATGTTTTTACAGTTGAAAACAGCAGTGGGAAATGAATATTGATTTGTTGCACAATTTCTTCTTGCATTTCTACTTAATCACATTTATGTACTACATAACCTGTGTGTGTATTCCTTCTTGGGTCATTATAGGACTTCTATATCAGTTCTCTCTCTCAACCCCAGAGCAAAATTAATCAGAATATTAAACAAACAACACAGAGGTTCAAATAGGTTCACTTTCCAAGGGATATCTGTAGAGCATACCAACATAAAATATAATGATCAGGTGCTCAGATTGTCTAAGTCACTGTACATCTCCTTAGTGTTGTAGATATATTAATTTGCAGTAGCTGGGTATCTTGCCTATAGACCATCGATAATGTTTATTTCCACCAAACCCAAGCTAGTCATGAAACTGTAAACAATATAGTTTCCAGTGGAAACTGCAACTTTCTGAATTGTTTAAATCAAAGGGTCTAAAGTAAATTAGATAAAAAATCTGAATGAGGTTAAGGTGCAAAACCTCATGAGGTCAGCATAAAACTACTACAGATCAAGACAATTTCTTTGTCAGTGGTAAAGAGGAGAAATCTGGCTTATATTCCTTTTCTTGCCCCCTGGAGATGAGGGCAACACCAAGGGAAAAAGAAGTTGGAATAATAATATCAAAAGATCATTAATGTTACATGAGCTAAAGCTGATAAAGGACCTTAGTTTTGCCATGCTTGACTTATAAACATGTATCCCTCAATATCCTGTTTTAAGCACTTTTTTTTTTTTTTTTAATGCAATTATATGTGCATAAAGAGCACTGAAAATGGCAATGTCCCGGCTCCTCCTTTAGGCTCGGACATCTCACTCATAGGTGCAGCATTGGAACACCTGGGAATAAATAATGCAAATCTTGAACACTGACACCTACAACCAAAGCATTTAACAGGGCTCACTTTTTACCAAGAAACCCTAACCGTTCTATGATTCTATGAATCTATAATTCACATTGATAAGAGCAACAGCCAGGCATTTTTTCCTCTCCAAAAAAAAGTTACTGTCTGATGTGAAGAGTCAGATCCTGTCAGCGCATGTGGGGAAGAGTTGAGAGGTGTTTGGTTGTTTCCTTTGTAGAAGGTAGGCAGGAGAATCCATAAATTCAGAGAGACTAAATGGGTCTATTGGGAGTGTTCACAGAAAACTGTTCAGAAAGGACAGTCTGGGCATGCACAGAGACATAAAGGGAGATACTTCCACAACACAGCTGTGCAACAGAGAAGTCCCTTAGTTACCCTCTACATAGGCTGCTCAGCTCCCCTGAATCTGGAGAGAGGGAGAGAGGAAGAAAGGTTTGGTTTTATGTGCCTATATCCTTTAGCCCTTGGGCTCCTTAGGCAAACATTGTAAGGAGGGCAATGGAAGGCTCTTTGCAACCTTATCATGCTCTTTGCTGTTCCATGCAAGAAACAGACACTTGGTACAAAGATGGCCTGAAACTTTACTGAATTTTTCCCCACTAAGGACTAATATAGTGAGATCCGGGAAGAGGAAGTGATGCTCCTAATTTTTCAACTTCAGTTTTCCATTACCAATGTGTCCTAAAGGCTTATACTAAAATCCCTGAAGCATGGGGGGGATGAAAACAGCAGCTTCCTCCATTTCTGCAGTATATTTCAAGCAACATCCTCTGTTTCTACAGTATCTACCAAGGCTATCAGAATGTTTTTAAGTAAAGAGAAATATTAATTTTAGATATTTCACAGACATCTGAAAAACTTCAGAAACTGTTGTAGAAACTGAGTAGGGATTTGATTTTTAGAGGTTCTATCTTCTGCTCAGGAATTTGGAGCCTTCAATGCCTCTAATGAATTTTGTTCTAAATTATTTTCTCATAATCACAAAGTCTACAGCAGATAACAGAATCATGATCTTACAGTCCCTCAGATGCTTCAAGTCTGAAACTCCAATTGCCCTTAGCAAAGCCCACAGGATTTTTCTTGCTCACACAGAGGCAGAATTCAGATGTACGTATGGGAAGAGAAAGATAAGGAAAAATATTAATCAAAATATATAATTAGAAGCTTTTGGAAGAGATGGTCCTTAATATCTTCAATGTGCTTACTTGTAAGCAAATAATTTTTGTTACTTCTTAAGAAGGTGTAGAAAAACAAAGCAATAACCTTACTGGGCAAAATTCAATTGGGGATTATATTTGCCTTTTCCACAGCTGCAAGTAACCACATCAATTATTTGAAGTAAATTAATGGATTAGTCAAAACAGAACACAGTAATAGCAGTAAAGCCAAAAGCCTTTTGCCTAGTTAATGTCAAGGCAGATATGTTAAGTTACATAAAAACAAGTGAGACATGTAAAAACATAAAAACATTTAGCATCCTCCAACAATATGCTTATTGCTTATTAATTATACTGAAGTGGTATTACTGATTAGTTTAACAGGAATTATCATAAACAGAAACCGACAAAAAATCCTTCAGCTACCGAGTTTTCTATACTTGAAAAAAATAAAAGAAATATAGTCATTCTGGGGTTCTAAAATGTATGGCAATCTACTGACAGTAAAAGGATCATTTGATATATGTCCTCTGTCTATAACAGCACTTCACTATATGTAGTTCCTTTTCAGTATGAGCTGCTTCGGGACCATGCAAGATACAAACTTCTTAAAGATTATAAATTAAAGTGATTGTGGTTTTATCCAAGACAGAGTGGCATCAATACTGAGGATTCCCTGACGCCATTTGAAAAACAAGTCAATTAATTGTTGTTTTAGAGAGGCATGCTGGTGTTCTTACAGAATCATCTGTGAAACAGACTTTTTTTTTTCTTTTTTTTCTTCTCCTTCACCCCCAGAAAGGTTTGCTGTTTTGGTGAAACCCAAACATGACTTTTAATTCTTTGGTCCCTTATGTCCTTTCCCCCACAAGTTTTATCGTACTGAAACATAACTTTCACTGGAAAAGGTGAAACAAGAAAAGGTAGTGTATGGGTCACGGTTTAAGGCCACCGTGCAGCTTCTTGCTCCCTGCTCCCCTCTAGTGGGATGGGGAGGAGAATCAGAGAAACAAAAGGTAAAAAACTTCGGGTTGAGATAAGGACAGTTACTTACAGTCACAGGCAAGAAACAGACTTGACTCGAGGAAAAACACAAAAACAATTTAATTTATTAACAATCAAAACCAGAGCAAGATAATGATAAAGAGAACTACATCTTAAAAAGGCACCTCTCAACTACCCCTCTCTTCTTCCCAGGCTCAAAGGCTTTCTTCCTGATTTCTCTACCTTTTCCCCCATGGCGGCACTGGGGGGAAGGGAATGGGGGTTGTGGTCAGTCCATTACGGGTTGTCTCTGCTGCTCCTTCCTCTTCAGGGGAGGGCTCCTCACAGTCTTCCACTGCTCCAGCATGGGGTCCCTCTCACGGGAGGGTCCTTCACAATCTGCTCCAATGTGAGTCCTTCTGCAGGCTGCAGTCCTCCACTAACTGCTCCAGCATGGGTCCCTTCCATGGAGTCATGGCCTCCTTCGGGTACAGCCACCTCCTCCAGTGTGGGGTCCTCCACGGACTGCAGGGAAATCTCTGCTCTGGCACGTCCTCCTTCTCCTTTCTCTTCACTGACATTCGTGTCTGCGCAGTTGTCTCTCACATCGCTCTCCTCTCTCCAGTGTGGGTTCTTTCTCTGACTCCTGAGAAAGTCCTGGTTCTTGAGTGGGGGCTGCACTGGGTCAGCTGGTCCAGGGCTGTGGCGGAGCTGGGGGAACTTCTAGCAGTTACTTACAAGGGCCATCACGGTAGCCCCTCCGCACTACTAAAACTCCCCCTCCCCCACAAACCACAACAGCATGAAAGATAAAATAAAAGTTTTGATTTCCTGGACAACAGAAGAATAACAGTGGCATAGCATGCAAATAATTTCTTTCTGAAAAAAAAAAATCTAGAGAAATAATTATTTCCCAGCTGCCCTTAGTGATGATGGACCATTCTATTTGTCAGCGTTAATAAAGCAACATGATCACCTCAGCATTTAGAGGCCTTACACTATTAGCTTCTCTAGGAGATCAGCTCTGCCAACAAGTCTTGAGAGAATATGACCTTTTGTTAAGAGATAAGGAACTGATACTCTGTCAGTAGTTACAATAGGAAGACATACAGAAAATGAATTTGGGATTAGCTAAAGTAAGCGACCAAATATTTAGATTAAATTGGAAACTGGCAAACAGTTTCCAAATTCAACTGCTGGAAATGATTAGAATTAGTTATTTAATTTTCCTTGGTGCAGAATCCAATCAAACTTGAGATATTTTCATATTCATGGTATGATTTTGGAATAATCAGTGTCATGTTTATGCAAATATTGCCTGATTAATATGATCTTCTCTCCAATTAGAGATTAATAAACTTACTAATGAGATTTGCATCTTCTGTATTTAATTTAAAAATTTATGTGAATTCCAAACAAAACCCTGTATTTCACAGAAGAGATCTAGGAGCCTTAAAATGAATAATAAATCTCAGACTGTGAGCAAGAGCTGGAAGAGGAAGGACATGATGCATCTGAAATCTTAATCCTTTACGAGGTTTTGACTTCAAGAGAGGTAGCTTTGTTCAAACCTCTGAATTCAGTCTTCAAAGTAGGTGTCTACAAGTGTTCCCTGGGAGAAATTAACCAAGTTAACTTCTGAAAATGCAAAAAGAATAAGAAGTGCTGCTGATGCCCATAATAGCCAAACAGAGAGGGACTCAGGTCCTCCACAAACTGGACAGTTCTGTTGATAGCTGCATATAAAAAATGGGTTGCATTTTACATTGAGGATGGGAGGCATTAGACATTCATAACTGCTACTTGTTTTTTTTTCTAATTGGTTCATGGTACTAAGTCCCAAATATTTCTGCATGTCTGAAAATGGGTAGGCCATTTTATTCAGCTGCTTTTGACTCATCCTTAATGCATCCATTTTATTTTGTTATTTAAAGGTTATAACCCTGTAGACACACAAGAGAGAGCCCTTTTGCATATTGAGACAATTCTTGTGTCTAATTGCGGAGGAAGGGTTACCTGTCACAGTGCAGATTTCTCCATGTAAAATGAACATACAGTTTCCGCACAATATTACTTCAGCTGGACAAGTCCTCTGCTATCTTTTAAAGACAGAAGACTATCATTAAACAACATATCATTTTTAGATGAAACATCATTTCTGAATCTTCTCCTAATCTATTTTGTTAAACCTGACCTAACAGCAAGAAAGCTTCTGTTCTGTTTTCCAAACAGTTCCAGCCTACTTTAATTTTTTCCATCTATGTAGACCTACTGCACAATTCCAGTTCATCAAAACATGTGTTCAGTGGATAGCTGAATTGTGCTGTATTCACAGTCCTTTCGAAAACTTTAAACATAGCAGTCCAGCTATCTCTGAGGACTTATTTAACAAACACATTTTGTCTCTAAATTGCACGTTATCTATATAGCACGCATTAGCATAAGGAAATAAATTTGCAGCTTGCTATACTAAGGGTTTATTGTTTGAATTATATTTACTCAGGGTACTCTTAAATTCAGTCCAAATAATTTTTTCATACTATAATAAAAAAATCAATGTCTTTATCAGCTGGAGGTGGGGTGAGAAAATCACCCAAAACAACAGGTGCTAAGGATTTAATTACTTTTTTGCTATACTTACAGAAATTGTTGTGTGCCTAACACATGAAACTCTAATGAGCTCTTGACAATTACTGCCAAACAATTAACCAGCAATGGTTGTCCTTTAATGTGTCAACGGCTTATCTGTGACGTTTAATTTAAATAGTTACTTCTGTAATCACACATCAGTCACTCATGTTGGATATACCACGATTTTTACAGAAAGAATAGTGGTATAAGGCTGGTTAGGAGGACACATCCCTGAATGAAGAGTTGGGAACTCAACACAGCTCACTCGTCTAAGTGGCACGTACAACTTGGGCAAAGATTTTAGGAAGTTACAGCAGAGTTTATCACACCTAGCTCTGATGTCTACAATATCTATGTATATGTCTGAGTAGGTCATCTTAAGATCCTTATGATCAGAGTTGAGAAACAAATTTCATGAAGTGTACATTAAATATTTACCAATGAATAAGGTAAATAAAGGTCGATGGAAGTTGCTTCCTCTGGGGCAAGGTATGAGGCCCAGAAGCAGGTTGTTTATCTGCAGATGCTGTCAATCCGATCAATGTTAGATAGTTCTTCCTAATGTAAATACAGAAAGTGATGTAGTAGGAATGCATAATGAAAATATGTCACATAGGAATAGGAAAAGGTGAATTTCATACTTTTGAATTTAAGCGCTTCAGACTTTCTAATTCGTTTGGTAGACTTTCTTCCAAATGAACTCTCTAAGGTAAAAACAGGAATCTCCACCTGAATGTTTTACTTACCATGTGAATTCTAAAACCAGGTTCTTTGTTGTAATAATTTTATACTTTTGCATATTTTTTCAGTATTTTTACATTCTTATTGGACACTGTAAAGATTATAAAGATGCAAATAAGGATGGAAAATCCACTTAAACTTTATTTTATTTGCAGTATCGATAGAATTACCATAATCCCTGATGATCTCTTTCAAGATAGTGTGGGAATTCTGTGATTACCAACAGAGCTGAATTAAATTTAAGTGTGTGTTTTTTGGTTTTGGGTTTTTTTGTTTGTTTTTGTGGGGTCTTTTAGATATTAATTTTCCTGCAGTTTCAGTTCTTCAGTATACATTCTTTATTAAAAAAAAAAAAAAAAAAAAAAAGTCTTTCAACTTGAAAATGTTGACTGCTGAGCTGAAAGAAACGAAGGCATGTCCAGTAACTCTGTATTCCTCCCTGCAATGTAATTCAACAAATGATCTTTTTACTAGATTGAATGATTCTTGAGACTAAACACGAAAGGAACTGTCCTGTTTAAGTCTTTTTATTCTGCAAATAAGTTGGCTGCTGGCTTTGTTTCATTTAGGGAATACATCAGAACTAGGCAGTATTTCTAGAACAGACAGACAAGCATGACAACCAGAGCTCTAACAATATCATTTTGCCCTTACAGGTATGAAAAGACACATTATTTAATGCAGGCGTGATAATGTGATGCAGTCTGTACAGTCCTATATTCAAGAGAGAAAAAACACAATGTACTTTATAGCTATAATTAATGGTGGGCCTTTTAGCAAATGTCTGGGCTGAAATGCCATGAGTTTCAGAATTAGTGTAATAGTACCTACAAATTCCAGCTTCATTGTAAACCAAGGTCAGGATCTCCTTTACAATTTGGATTTTTTCCCAAAACACCTGCACGGATCTGTGCCACATCATCTTACAAGGACGAAGCAAATAAAAGAGAACAGCTGAGTGTCCTTTATATAATGGAGAATGTCCTTTAGTTATTGCATTGCAGCAGGATATTTTGTTTCTGTACATGTTGTAAGGGATTAAGCACCAACAGGGAATTTAAAATTATCATAAATTTTCTTAACTCTTGTGGTCCCACTCTCTCTGAGATGTGTTTTTGAGATGGGAACAAGTCTGAGGTGAAAACAAGCAAAATAACAATTGTGTTAGAACAGCAATACTGTTGCTGGATTAACTCAACAATTTTTTTTATACATTTTATGCTGTAAAACATGACTTCATCTCTGAAGTGGTAATATCACAAAGGCCCTGACTGTGTGAATTTTTACAAGTGGGCTGTGTGGTTATATATAATTTTGGATGTCAAAATAGCTACTAGCAAACATGTACCAGAAGAGAGGAAAGGTACATGCTAAGAAGCTGTTAGAAATTTCCCAAGGACTGGCAATCATTGAGATTAGTAGTCCTGTTTAATCCGCAAGAACTGACAAAATCAGCACATCAAGACCCTGCTCAATCTGTACAAGGCCACTGGCACCCAGTATTGTCACAGCTGGGTTATGCAACTCAGCCTACACCCAAAGAGAAGGCAGCTGTGGACAAAGACTACGGGGTTGCATAGACAAATGCCGAAACAAGGACCTCTGTAGGACATTTTCTGAAAGATGAACTAGTAGCCCCTGTCAAGTCAGCACAACCCTCCACTTCTGAGGAGTCGGTTGCTATTTTCAAGTTGCAACTGAGGTTGCTGAGACTGCAGTTGAGCCATCCTCCAATTAGATAACTATACGTAAACGTGTTTGTGTGTGTGTTTGAAAGTAAACATGTGTGTGTGATTGAGCACCAAAAACAAGTGGATGTGCTGTGTAACTAGTTATCTGCTATTAAGAATAACAATTTAGCTCTATTAATAGCAGCTCAGTGAAAAAAAGGTTAGATTTCTCAGTGAGGAAAAGGGAATTTACATCAGTCTCCTTCGTACTAAACGCAGGTGAGAAGTAGTACAGCAAGTAATAAGGCACTGTGCAGGATAACAGGAGATTGGGTTCTATGTGCATGGTCTGTGCTAGCCAGGTATGCACAAAGTTAATAGAAAACTTCATATCAGGATAAGCTATAGCTTAACAGATAAATCACTTTTTAGGGTTGAAATTCTTAAAAAAGAAAACACAGCCAAGCTTCCTCTGGTCTGCTTTTGGACATGGACAAGCTGGGAGTAGCAGGTAGAAGAAAGAGTTTATTTATTTGCCCAGATCCAGAATAGTATTTAGATTTGTGAATCCAGACCTCATCTGCAGCACCAAAAAATGTTCACTGAATATGAAATTATATCTATACTTGTGTTCTTTGATGACAAAGTTGATTCAAGAACTTTCTTCCCTGCATGACTGTACATCATTTGATCCATTTTATAAATGGAGTTGTGAGCTGTAAAATGAATTACAGATTTAGGCTAATAATTAAAAACCAGACTCCCCTCCCCAAAAGTTCAATGCTTCCAATAATGAGGTGAGAACTGAATGGGAATCTTGACTGTAATATGTTCCTGATGAATGCTGCCCCAAGGCCTTGGGTGCTACAAATAGCAGCATACCAGCAATAAAATAAACTTTACCAGCTTGGAAGTTCTTTTGGCGACTCTTGCTGCTATTTTATAGGTATTATTTATATCAGAAAATAATAGTTGTTAAAAGACTGCCTTGTTTTTTTTTCTTTTTTAGTGATAAGCTAATCTCGTTGCAATTGTCTGATGGAAAGTTTGTCCAAGTGTAACATTAAATGATAAGCCAGAGCTTTTGACATTGCTCAATAGAAACATAAGATACAATTCATAACTGGAGAAGCTTCTGTGCACAGTTTGATGTTTACATAACCCAACAATGACACAGATTCAGTCAGTAATGGAGGCTGGCATGTTTTGGAAGATGGCAACAGGAATTCAGTGTAATAGAACGTGCCGATCCCAGCTTGCTACAAAATTAAATGCCCTGGTGCCTGCACTGTGTGATCCAAGAGGCACAGTTCAAAGGCACAAGCTGATCTCAACAACACCCAGGTCTGGACTGACACAGTCAGTTGGTAGCATCATTGGTGTTTGGCTCGAGGCTGTTTGCTGTTCACTGGAAGGATTTCAGCATCTATTAGAATGATCTTGCATTTAACTAGCAGAAAAATGCCTCAGCTGCTAAAAGAATGAAACTTCTAAAAGCATGCTATTATGAGTCAGGATCGTTCCAGCACTAGCTGGGCATTTAGAGTTCTCTGGTGTGTGCATTATTGGCATCATTATCCTGATTATCAGTGTCTACTTGGCTCATTTATCTGTGGATATAAAACTGCGTGCTTATGCTGAGTACTCACTGAGCATACAGGGATATTTCAGTGCATAAAGTTTGGCCAGTCATTTTTATAAGGTTAAAAGACCATTCCAAAATGACTAACTCACTTCCTCAAACCATGATTTAAAAAAAAAAAAAAAAAAAAAAAAAGCAAGCATGCAAATGCAAATTTCCTGTAATTTGACATATACGCTGGTCAGAAGCTTCCCAAACTGTGTGCTGCATGCTTTATCCAGATTTTTATGCTGTGCCCATGTCTCTGAGGGTTGGCTATGATTTACAGGCAGGATGACTGACAGAGGGCTCACTACATGGTTTCCATCCCTGGTTGCCTGTTCCACAGCAGGAACAGCTCAGTTGCTCATGTTGCAGACTCTGAATCACTGCATGTTACAGTTGCTGCAGCGTGAAACATAAATGCTGTGGTGGCTTTTGACAGTTTGTGCAGTATGGAAATGGAGGTGCTGCTTCACAAGAAGCTTACAAGCCCCCATATTGGAGCAGCAAAATGTGAGAAAAGGTTTGGGTGCATAGTTAGGTGACCCATGATGCCTTGCTGTGATCCCCATTTGTGAGTCAGGTGTATGTTGAATAGAGTCTCTTACAAGAGTATGATGTCCAAGTTCCCAGGCCCAGGATATCTCTTTTCATCCTCTATACTAAAAAAAAAAAACAAACAAACAAAAACCAAAAAAAACCACCTAACAAAAAAGCAACCTCCACCACCAAGAACAAAAGAACCTCCGGCCCTTTTTAATAATAATTTATTCGCTAATTTTGTCAGTTAGAGAGTAACTAATAATTTCAAATTGGTATCTTAAACTATGAAGAGTTATTGAAAGTTGAAGTCTTTGAGTTCTACTGAAAGTGTACATAGTTGTCTTTGGTAAGAAGACTTGGAAATTATAATAAGTTATTAAATGTCTTATATAGCATCATAGAACTTGGTCATTCTTTGCAGATTTGGGTCAAGATATTAAGAAACTGAATGCCTGTTGAGTTTTGAAGTGGACAACAAGGAATATTGACAGCTCAGGGGTGGTTTAACATGGTGACCTGACAAAAAAATTAATTAAATGTAGGGGAACGAGAAGATGTTGAATTAGGATTTTGCTTCTGGGACATAAAGCTTTTCCCTTAAGAGCCCGGAAGAAGAAGGCTTTGCCCTTAAGCAAAATGGAAGAGGAGGTGATGGAGGACCTGACGCGGACAGAGGGAGAACTGACTGGAATGTAAACAATGGAAAGATCCAGATGTAAACAAGGGAACTATTTTTGCTAGAAAATAGTGTGTTGTTTTTAGTTAATAGCCAATAAAAGGTTTTGTAGATGACGTATTCACAGTAGTAAAAGACTATAAAAGTAGTTGTAAAGGAGCAATAAAGTGATTCTTCTTCACCACCCACCGGAGTTCACTCTTTGATCCCACTGTTACAGTTAAATATTATGCGTGATGGATTTCTTCACCCTCATTTTCATTAATCTTATATTTCTTTTGGCACTTTGCTGTTTGTAACCCTGAGGACAGCATATTGATGTTCAAATCACCAACACTAATGCAACATCTAAAAAGAAAATCAAGGTTGCTGGGGAAAAGATAATATAACTTACAGCATTGTTCATCACGCCATCACACGTTAACAATATTTCTTTCTGATTTTGACAAGTTTTCCTGTGTGCAAAAGACAAGTCGTACATTCTGCAAACTATCAAGTCTTCTAGATTATGAAAAATAATAATTTTGAACAATCTATGCTTGTTGCCTTTATTGAAGCCCAATAAGAATGTTATAAAGTGGAGGATCCGAGAGCAATGTTACAGCCAAAACTTTGCCCTCAGAGACTTGATGGCAGAGAAAGACAGGGAGAGTAACAGAATGCTAGTAAATTTTTGATCCTTTTAAGTCAAAGAAAGTTATATCATTCAACTGACTGCACTTAAATCCAGAAATTAAACTTCTACAATTTTATGATTGAAAGAAAACACAAAACCACAACCCTCTGTCAGTTTCCCTTGTTGCAGTCAGGGAACTGGCAGTGTGTTCAGAATGGAAACATCTTTTTCCATTTACTATTTCCTCTACTAAGCTGTTATTTTGGTATTCTTTACACCTGCTGTATCTGAATGTGAAAACAATGACAAGCCAACATGATATCTAGAGGATACACTGTGCAAGAACATTAGAAGACAGAGCACTGACTATGCCACAGTATGCTTCTTCAAGGCCATCTGCACTATCCTTTAAACCTCCTCTAATTAACTCATTAAATGTACTAATTGTGCACATATTGTGCTCTCCAAGACAGATGTGTGCTTGCCTGCAGTTATGTATTTATGTGTAACAAAACGACCTGAAAATATCTTTCTTTCTGTGAAACAATTTAGTTGGTAACTAGTTACTATCAAGAAGGGAGATAAACTAATAAATGGAAAGTTCAGGTGAGGTTAAATGATACTGTGATTTTGGTCAAGTAAAACGTTATTGTGATTATCTGATATCAAGCTCTTGTTTCCAAAAAAGATATTTTATACATTAAATGTTTAAAAGTAGCATCTAACTATAGCTCAGTCACCAAACTGACAAATTTAAGGTGCTGTAAGTCTCCATTCATTTGTTTAAATGAGATATCTGCCTTCTCTTAATGAACAAATTTCTGTTCCTGAAATAAATGTGGTTTCCCGTCCCAGAAGTTACCATTTCTTTCCTTAAATTCCTCTGTCTCTGGAGACTAAATATTTGGTCCTCTTTGGATCCACACTCTCAGTGTAGTTACATCATTTACAAACTGACACATAGCCCCTTGCAAATCCTCAAGCCTGGATGACACCAACACTTTGTCAGCAGAAACCTAGTAGGATTCCCAACATACATATTTGCCATCTCGATAAATCCCTGAACAATTTGGTCAAATCCCATAGCTCAGCCTTCTTTAAACAGGAGGTTGGAGTAGAAACTTCCTGAGATCCCTTGCAACCCAGATTATTTTGTAGTCACATGTTGTGGAGGGTTGACCCTGTCTGGGGGTCAGCTCTGTGGTGCTTAGTTTCTGGCTGGGGTTAAACCATGACAATGCCTCCATAGGAAGACAATTTTTTTCATTCTCCAATATTTGCACTGGAGAACAAAGCTATTACTTACCTAGCCTATTTTTAAGATAAACACATTTTTTCTGCATCCTTTGCAGACACATCTGCATAAAAAGGAGTCCAACTTAATTTCAGGAAAAAAAATAATATTGTGTTAGATAAAAAAAAAATTATTAAAACAGCCCATAATTTTAGTCCAAGACAAGTTTTAGAGTTTCAAGCAAAGCAAACCCAGAAATTGCAGACAATCATTCTAAGCTCTAGTAAAAGTAATGGTGTGAAGAGTATGAAGAGCTTACTGACCAAACTGCTAAGTCACAAAGTAAAGTTTTGATGGCTAATACTCACAATGAAAATGAAAGTTACAATGCAATGAAAGTTACTTACAGCCTCTCTGGGCAACCTGTTCCAATATTTTGTCACCCTCATTGTAAAAATTTTCTTCCTTGTATCCAGTCTAAAACTATTCTCTTTTAAGTTTAAAGATGTTGTCCCCTGTCTTGTCACTGCAGGTCCTGGTAAAAAGCCTCTCTCCATCTTTCTTATAAGCCCCCTTTAAGTACTGAAAGTCCACAATAAGGTCTCCCCTTCAGGCTTGACAACCCTGACTTCTCTCCTCTAGGCTGAACAACGCCAACTCTCTCAGCCTTTCTTCACAGAAGAGGTGTTCCATCATTCTGATTATTTTTGTGGCCCTCCTCTGGACCCACTCTAACAGGTCCATGTCTTTCCTGTGCTCAGGACTCCAGAGCTGGACACAGTAATGAAGGTGGGCTCTCACGAGAGCAGAGCAGAGGGGCAGAATCACCTCCCTCAACCTGCTGGCCACGCTTCTCCTGGTGCAGCCCAGGATACGGTTGGCTTTCTGGGTTGTGAACACACATTGTTGGCTCATGTCCAGCTTTCCGTATACCAGTACCCCCAACTTCTCTACAGGCCTGCTCTTTATTTACTCTACTGTTTTATTTAGGTCCTCTGTATAGGGTTTGCTGGAAGCAGTGCCTTGCCTGTAGCAGTCTGTGTGACCGGCCATGTCAGTGTCCCCAGTGTGTGTGTCTGTGTGATTGTCTCTGGGACACATGCACAGCTTTGTTACTGGTTGAACCTGCAAATGGGAAAGCAGCCGCCATGCCCCTCAGCCTGGGTGGAGGCTCCAGTAGCTGGGCAGGAGGAACCTGCCCTGGAGTGGCTAGAGAAGGCAGCCACACTAGCTGGTCCAAAGAACTAAGCAATGCAACTAAAAAATGACGTAACTTCAACTGAGTGATTAAGCTTGGTGTGGTGGTTTGTCAGCCATACAGATTGTTGTGATGCTGGTAAAAATGGAGGAATAGGAAGTTATGAGTTTACATATCCTCTGTCTGGCACACTATTTTCTGTGCTATTTCAGAATATTTATACTGCACAGATCTATTTTGCAGCTCTTGTTCTCAAGTTTGTGAGAGACATTAATCTTCAGATAAAAAGCTCTCTGATCTGTAATACTGGCACTCACACTGAAAGGGAAGGTTTTAAGAAGCAGTAATTGAAATGAAAGAAAGACAATTAACATGCTGATGTTTTTTAAACATGGGACTTTTTTTCCTGTATTTTTTTTCTTCTTTCATGGAAGAAAACACCCTCCTTGTAACTGTTTCCAGGAATATCTTGCAATGGTGTGTCCAAATCAATTGTAGTGTAACTGCTTAGGAAGAGGAATCTGCAAATTTCTTCCATATTTATGTGTGAGTCAGAGTAAAAAAACCTGGAATATGCTATAAATACACACAAGAGAGATATGGATAGATCTGATTAATTCACCATACATGTTCCAGATTTGCAATGGATGATGGTGAATTTCACTCATCTTCACTTCTACTTTATTATTATTATTATATTGTCCTGTAAGTCAGGAATATAGAAGATATGAATTCTCTAATGTATCTCAAAAACAAAATCATGGACAAGTCAAAAGAAGACAATGGAGAAACTGAAGACATTCCTCTACTTGAGGGAGAAGTATGACATTTCTTCCAAGAGTTTTGATTAGAGCTAAAGACAATAAAAATACTGTGTTATCTGAGGCATAAGAGCAGTGTGGGACTTGGTCTGTATATCACGAGATTAGAGGAATGTATTCAGTCCAAAGTGTTTAACACAATTTTTCATCTGGTTTCTTCACCTGTCCACCATACCTAGCAGTCTAGTTAGGGGCTTATAGTGGGCATAGACAACAGCCAATGCTCAAAAGGCTGTGCAGGCTACTGAATGACTTACTTATAAAATAGTTTAAGAACTATTTCATCTACTAGAAAGCTATCTTTTTTATTTTCAAGTCTTAATGTTTTTTATTTAGCATAACACAAAGAGAACACAGCTTTTGTTATATTCTTTTATTAACTGATATAACTGGAGAGAAAGTAAACCTGAACTACTTGTCAGGATTTTCCCT
Organism: Pterocles gutturalis; assembly: GCF_000699245.1. Taxonomy (NCBI): domain Eukaryota; kingdom Metazoa; phylum Chordata; class Aves; order Pterocliformes; family Pteroclidae; genus Pterocles; species Pterocles gutturalis. Next base: position 46,972 of record NW_010138035.1, on the reverse strand, counting down.
ATTGACAGCTTTTTCTTCTAGTGCATTCTGTAACACAGTGCCTATTCTAAGACTAAATCCATTAAATGTTTTTGTTCCCCTCTGCTCTCAAAAACAATATCTAAAGAAAAAAAAATAATAAAACCCCAGATAATTATGTGTCCCCATGTTGCCTGGGATCCATCCCAGAAAGCCAGTATATAATGGACATCAGAATCCTTGAAAATGGTTACTTGCCATGAGTGCTTGACAGCTTGACCTTTCACTTCAAAATTACTTGTCACTTCTTGCCGTACACCCCTGAATGTCACTCTCCACATCATTTCAATCTCTCATTATGACTAGTGGGTGGTAGACCTGTAAACAGCTTTCTGTACTCTGGGTTTCCATTAGATTCACTCTGAGGTACATAATATGCCTAAAATACATTTCTGAAACAATTATGGAGTTAGTGCTTTAAAAAAAAAAAAAAAAAAAAGATGTTCTCAGACTTTCCCCCCTTAGAATCTTAATTTAAACTGAGTTTTGATATTTCAGATTCTTGGTTCAAAATACTGTAGAGACCTGTGCCCTCTGCTCCCTAATTTAATCACAAACTTTCTTGATAGTGATTGAAACTTTAACTGCCATTTGTGAGAAAATTATTTCCAACAACAAAATTATAAAGAGGTGGGAACATAATTTTTCATCATCTAAGCATCTTCTGAGGCATTTGGTGTGAGGCATAGAGGACTCTCTATGCCTTCCTGGTGTAAATGTCACATGTTGAATTAAATGCTTGAATATACACTGAAACAAGAACAGAAATATTCAAATCTGACCACTAGGATTAACCATCATTTTTGTCCTCCTTTTGAATATTTTGTGTAACACAAAAATTGAAGCAGTACCTTCACCCCACCATGGCAGTACCCTATTGGTTAACGGCTGGTGAATCTGATTATGAAATGTGGTTAAAAACTTCCATTGGGGAAGGTAACTGCTAGATTGAAACTGCTATACTGAGGTTGAACCCTTCACTGATCACTCAGCTTTGAGCTGTTGAATGAAAGGGGTGTGCTGTTTGTGTGACTCTGTGGAGTGCTCCACAATTTAAATTACACCTCAAATTAAAATAATGTATTATTATTATTATTATCATTATTATTACTATTGTTATCATTATCACTATCATTAGCATTTTAATTGTTATCATTATTATAGCTTTGAAATAAAAAATCCACTTATATACACAAGGTTTTTGTGTCATTAAATTGCAGAGATAAAATAATTAGAAAGAAAAAAACCCCAAACATGCAGCATAATATAATGTAATTTGTTCAAGACCCCTAAGTGAGACATAACTGAGTAGCATAGGACAGCCAACACATTGATCTTTCTGATCTGCATTACAACAGGGGGAAATATTCCAGAGGTACAAACTTTAAGTTACTTACAGCTGTACAGACACTGTGTCCCATGTACTAAGTGCCTAGGTTAACACATGTACAGCATTTGGTACTCAAGGTGATGGTTTTTCAAAGACATTTGGATTGTGAAGTCTAACCTCGTTTACACTGATATACTTCAAAAAATACTCACAGAATATTTATTCATCCAAGTGACTTTTAACTCAGATGCGTGGGTATCCAAGCTGTGATATCCGAGCTGACTACCAAAGAAACATGAAGGATAGAGATAAATGTGTTTGATAAAGATAACCCTGAAGGATAAAGCATTCCACAAAACCATAATTTTCCAGATTTTTTTTTTTTTTAATTCAAGCAGAAAAGGGAAAATTTGATATAAAAACTAGAACTCCTTTTATAAAATGCCTTACACTTCCTGAGGAAAAACTGGTATGTGCAGTTTTCATTTAAAATTTTACATACTGATAAATACCATAAGTCATTGGGTATTAGACAGTTTTGGACACATTCCACAACAGACACTTAATCAATGGATATTTTCTTAAGAGCTGAGTCCTTTCATGGAACCAACACTTCAAATCTAATGTCATGAGCGAACTTAAAATGGGTAGTTCTGTAATAGGTACATTTAGTACTTATCTTATTTTCTTGCTGGCAACATCAAAGATGTCCAAGTATTTTTCTCAAGTATGAGGGAATGATTTGAAAATGAACTTAATGGCATTTCAATATCTACTCACAACTACTTCCCCATAATGGCTTCCTAGTCATCAGAAAGATAACGGAATATTTTAACAAATATTTTGTCACAGGGTGTGGTGCTATAAAATTTTATAACAGCATATGCCACATGATCATTTCTATTACATAAATCATGAAATACATTATATGCTCTGGATTAAAGCATGATTTTATAGCAAATCCTTTTTAAACACCACTTTTACAAAAAGTTCACTTAGGGTCTTTTTCTTAAGTCAAGATGATTTTTTTTTTTTTTTTAATGTGTTTAGGGATGAGAATACAGTTTCAAATGTGAGAAAGCTGCCTGGAAATGGATAGAAGGCAAGGAGTGAATGTTTGTTGAGTATAAGTGTCCTTGTCCTCAGAGGGGGTCTGTGCTGGGAAAATGTGTTCACAGGAGAGAGGAAAAAGATGGTTTCACTCTGAGGGCAAGGTTTCTGAGGCATACAGGAGACAAGGATGGGCATCTATGCTAGGACAGATCTTGACAGAAGAGACCTACCTATTAATCTGTGTTCTGGTCTCTGCAATGGCCCAGGACTAAGCTGACACACATGAAATGGTAAATTCATGGAAAGAACTACAGACTGAAGTATAAGGACTCCAAGAGGTTACACAGTTATGGCAAGGCTGAGTATGGATCAAATGCAGGCTATCATCTCTCAACGTACAGAACAGGATCAAGATCTGTTCTCTGGCCCTGAGAATCAGTTCCATAGCACAGATCAAAGAAAAGATAAACCCTGTTTTCCCCAGAGCAGCTTCATCCACCTCCTGGGAGCAGTTGCTCCCCAAGTTGTCTCCTGATTGTGCCCAGGAATGGTTTGTGAGAATGCAAGAATCTGGTCTGGATGCCTGAGGGACCAAAACAGCAAGGCAAATCCCAGAGCATGCCTTCTCATGGAGCTGCATCTGCTTTGTCTAGCACATCTGCATTGTGTTTTTATTGGGGCCCAAAATAACCACACTGCCCATTTTTTTTTCACATTTTGGTGAATAGCTCAGCTCCTCATTTCTACAGGTAATGTAAAGTTGAGAGGATGTTACTACAGCCTCCAAACAAGTGGTTGATAAGAATTGAGTTCCTTATGCATATGGAGATAGGCTATTGCCAGTATGGGTCGCGCTGACCTGCATTGCTTTGCAAACTCTTTGATGTTTTGTGATTACAAAAATACAGAAAAGAAAGGGGACTGAAATATCGAGCTATTTGCAGTAATTCAACAGTGATGTGGAAAGTCTTCTACAACAATAGTTCATATAATATGCTGCCAAGAAAATTATTCACTTATATATGTTGAAAGTATATATGCCAGATTACATGTACTCAAAATATTACCTTCTTTTTCAGTACTTTCTCTTTGTTGTAGTTTCTCCATATCATTTGGCTTCTGCCCTACTTTCTTTTTTCTTCCTGTTTTTCCTATGTTTCAAAATAATGTTGTCTGTCTTTGTCCTCTCCCAGTTTCCACTTTCAGAGCCTTGCCTACATGGGTCAGAAATTCAGACACATAATCCTCTGCTATTTGAGCAAGGTCAAAATTAAGAAACATAAATTTCCTGTGATTAGAATTAGTTTCCTCCGCTTCAGACAAAACCTCTTGAGGGCAATCAAAACTGTTAGAAAGAATTGCTGCAAAATTAATACTATGGAGAAGGGTTCTTTTTTTAAAATCACCAAAGTCTTTATTTGAAACTCCCCATTGTCTTCTATCAACCTTTGCATCCTTCTGCTGAATTTAGAGCATCTCTAAAGAATCAGCTATGAACTCCATTTCTTTAATTCACTAATACCCAGGGGGTTGGCTTAGTTCTATTAATGTTAAATAGTTATTTCCTCTACCCAAGGAAATCATTGAGACTAATTTCACTCTTGGAGTGAAAATTGTGTACAAGGGTATCAGAATGTGATCCCTCTAGAAGTGTTAAATCCCAAATTGCTTCCCTAAGTCAAGGACAGCAATTTCAAAGCATTCCCCAATGTCTACCATTTTCCTAACACCAATCTTCTGATCCCTTTTGGACAAATAACATGCAGGGCTCTAAACAAGCAGATGACTTGGCGGTAAGAGGAACACTGCTGTGGAGTGCTGTATCATCACTGTGTCTGCTGCCTTCTTTCAGCCTCTGCGTTTTATCTTGTTGTTAATCTCCCACTGTGTCATATTTTGTCTTTAAACATTATTATACTAATCCTGCTATTTACATGCTGGTATAGACATT